>NW_027332008.1:1802487-1835761 GCF_048418815.1 Hemitrygon akajei | reverse complement strand
TTGGAACTCTCGCGTGTACTAGGCGCTGTCTTCGAGCGGACGTTCGAGTGTCCGTATTTTTCGTCTCTGGTTCGGTTCGGTTCCTAACTCCCACGCTGTAAATTGCCCAGAGTGTTCCGTTACTAACATGACTCAGTATAAGAGTTTCATCTTACCACTCTGTGCTTTCGTTACAGCAGCAGTGTTTTCTGGTCACAGAGACGGTGAGGGAGGGTGAATATCGCGAAGGCCGGTTGAGGAAAGAGAAATCGCGGATACGGTGTGGGAAGGAGTCGGGTCAAGCGGGCGGGGTGGAAAAGGTCAGCGAGATGGCACGGGTTGCTTGTTTCAGAGGGTCTATAGAATGGAAGCACTGTAATCCCAGAATGCCCTGCAGGTAGGAAAGTCCTCTAATCGCTCAGTGCATTTTTGGACAGTATCACTGACTCACATTTCCCTACCTTATCCCAGTCTCTCTCTCTCAACACCCAGTGTCTATTTCCCTCCCCAGCTCTTATAATCCCCCGTCTCTTCAGCCCCACCGGCCATCAGTACGAAACCCGTCTCTATCTCTCTCCATTGTCTTCCCAATCCTGGTTTCTCCCTCTCACCTATCCCTCCCACGAGTTTCTCTCTCAACCTGCCGTCACTCCTACGTTACCCATCACACAGCCGCGTTTTGGATTCTCCCCGTCCGAGTTCTCTTCCAATCTCCCTCCTCCCTCCGATTCCCAAATATCTCTCCTCACCCATGATCTCTCGGCTTCCCGGACCCTCCCCCCTCATATTCCTCTAACCCGTCGATCTCCGTCTACTTCACCGGTCTCGCTCCCAGACTCTCCCCTCAGTCCCTCCGTCCCAAGTCTCTGCCTCATCTCTCTACCCTAGCTCTGTCACTCTGTCATAGAATTATCCGTCTACCCCGCCCCCACTCTGTCTCACTCAGTTTCCGTCTCTCTCTGCTGTTTCTCCTCTCCTAGAATCTCGGCCGTCTCTCTCACTGTCTCTCTCTCTCTCTCTCTCTCTCTCTCTCTCTCTCTCTCTCTCTCTCTCTCTCTCTCTCTCTCTCTCTCTCTCTCTTTCTCTCTCTCTCTCTCTCTCTCTCTCTCTCTCTCTCTCTCTCTCTTTCTCTCTCTCTCTCCTCTCTCTCTCTCTCTCCTCTCTCTCTCTCTTCTCTCTCTCTCTCTCTCTCTCTCTCTCTCTCTCTCTCTCTCTCTCTCTCTCTCTCTCTCTCTCCTCTCCCCTCCCCTTCTACCGTCCTTCTATTCCCAGACTCTCGCCGACGTCTCTCTACATTCCCCAGTCTCTCTTTCTTCCCCCCACCTGTCTCTCACATTCTCTCTCTTGTTATGAAACCAGTAACTGGTTTCACTTACCAGCAAAGATAGATATGTCAGTTGAAGTCCAATGGTACTATTTCAAAAGTTTTATAATAAAGGGGCACAAAAATTAAGGTTAATACAAGCATTCAGATAACATGCGTCAATACTCAATCTAAAACGCAGGTACATTAATAATCACTCAGAAATAAGCTCTTTCGTTGTCTAGGGTATAATACTGAGTCCAATTGGAAATATAAGAGTCACTCTGAAGTCTGCAGGCTTTCCCCTTTGGTTTCACGTGTTGGAGAGAGAGAGAGATAAACGGAAAAACTTGCCCAAAACATCCGTGGAATCAGGGGAGCGATCTTCCCCGTTGTTAGTTAAAAGCGATCTTCCGTTGGTTCTAGCCACAAACTCCGCATTCGGAATTTAACGCACGTGGCTTCCTTCAAAATGGCTTCCCGTTCCCACGGGAAGCGGTATCGTGCTTCTTGGTGTCTCCTTGGTGCGTCTGAGGGTCGTCCTCTTTCAGACCCTTCTTTATACTGCCTCACGGGATCTCAGGTGTCAATCAGGTTGCAGGTGATGCAATCTCTCTCTCAACCAGCCCACTTTACCCGAGGGCTTTACAATGTCCCTGCGAGTTGGCACGTCTGCAGTTCCCAGGTGTCTCCTGAGAACAATGCCACAGTCCGCCAGCTTTTGTCCCAGTGGAATGCGGTATCCAGCACGTCGCTGTCTTTCCATTTCCTGTGTCCATTCAGCATGTCTCTCTCTCTCTCTTGCTCTCTCTCTCGGGTCATTGACCCCCCCTTTCACTAGGGCTCTTGCAATTCTCACAAAGGAGGGGGCTGGTATCATAACACCTCCCCTCTTAAAGGTTTTTTTTACCAGCGGTTAAAAACACAGAGTGGTACAGAGTCTTACAGAAATTTTGAATCTAACACAATACAGAAGCTTGTCTTTTCACTACAGAGTAATACAGTTATACATTCAAGTCAGCATCTAAACAGTTAACAATTACAGTGTCCCTTTAGTTAATATCTTAACATTGCGTACCGTACTAAAGTCCTTGTAACATCAGACTTCAATTCAATAACCACCCTATTTATTTATTGTTTTCAGCAACAAAACTGCGGAGGTGTGATCTTAGCTTAGGTGCATCTACAAAAGTTTATGCGAATACTAATCGTTTCGGTCGGTTTACTTCGCCGGCAGGTCTCCAAAGGTCTGTCTTTATTATTCACAGGCTTTGGCGCAACCCGTAAAAACCTGCTTTGCTGTTTAAAAAAAATGGCATCTCCCATTAACCGTCACCTCTTTTCTGGCGAGTCCCCCCGTTGGGACTTTGAGTAATTTGGCGTGGTGAACTCCCGCCCGCCTCGTTCATCGGGGCTATTTTTTCAACACCATGCCCCAAACTGTCAAGACCCTTCAGGCTATTTGTTTTTAATTCCAACTCCTCTTTCAGGTAGCATTTCGAATGCAACCTCTTCACACCCCACCCTGGCGTAACAATAGAGTGGGGGGCCCCGCTATTTCCCGACTCACTCTGTGAGCGATCTGCCCAGGTTTAAAATTTCTTCCTTCGACTTGGGAACTACAGACTTTCCGTTTCCTTCAATAACAATCCTCATTCCCCCCTTAAATTCGGCATTAACCTTGGCCCCACTCTCGAATACAAACACCGTGGAACTCACACTTCCCACGGTTACCAAGGTTAACCCTTTTCCTACTGAACCAACCCTATCTGATCCACAAAGACGGCCGCCCCGTTCCCCTGAATCAAACACCTCAGACTTCCCCTGAGCTCTGTTACCAGGTTCAGCACCACGTGCGCCCCCATCTTGGACACACTCAAACGGGACATTGGCCCCTTCCAGGCTTTCAATACCCGTACCTTTTTCAAATTCTAACGTCCCCCGATCCTTCCAGTTACTCTCTAGGCAGCCCCCCGTTGGGGAAGGCGCAACCCTGCGAGCTGAAACAACCTCCTCGGACATTTCAGCTGACTTCTCCACAGCAAGGATACCCTTCCTCTCTAAGACTGCCCTCATTTCACTCTCGGGACCATCGAGAACACCTTTAGAACTCTGAACTTCTTCAAACAATTCTGCCAAACCAGACAGATTAACCATGTCCAACTCTGGACATTTTAACAACTTTATCCGTTTCTCAACTTTAGTTCCTACCTCTAGGACCTTTCTCTTCACTAAGGGCAGGGCTATTTCCTCTCCCTTACCCCCTTTTACTTTACTGCTTTCTGTTTTACCACCCTCGGAACCCTCATGGTACAGGGTCGGTAAAAACATCTTGGCCAGATTACTGCTGGCCCGATTTAAACTGCTCACTTCTTTTCTGGACAGGCTGCGTGTGACCGCGCATGCGCGATAGCTTTGGGACTCTAGGGGCGGGGCCACCGCACTCGCCAGTCTGCGGGTCGGCATCATAGCTGCCACCGTTTCAAAAAACAAGAAATAACTATCAACATCCGTCTCTTCGAACGGAGGTACTACTCTCAGCTCCCGACTAACATTAAACCGCTCTCTCCTTAGCTCCTCCCTCTCTCTTTCTCTCCCCGCTGCCGCTCTCTCGGCTGCTGCTAACTCTCTGATCCGAATTTCATGCTGTCTTTGCCTCTCAGCTTGATCCTGCTCGTTTTCCACCTCTAACCCCTTCGCCAAATTTAACAAGTCTGATTTGGTGCTCACCTCTAGCGCCGCCACAGTCGCGTTTTTCATAAATTCACACACGTCCATCTTTGCTGGTTTTTCTGTCTGGCTACCTGCGTACCAGATCCAAATTATTTTTTTTTTGACTTACAATCCCGATTGACTGACCTCCCCCTTTTTGGTGTCAAATCCCGGACGAGCCCCCACTTGTTATGAAACCAGTAACTGGTTTCACTTACCAGCAAAGATAGATATGTCAGTTGAAGTCCAATGGTACTATTTTCAAAAGTTTTATTAATAAAGGGGCACAAAAATTAAGGTTAATACAAGCATTCAGATAACATGCGTCAATACTCAATCTAAAACGCAGGTACATTAATAATCACTCAGAAATAAGCTCTTTCGTTGTCTAGGGTATAATACTGAGTCCAATTGGAAATATAAAGAGTCACTCTGAAGTCTGCAGGCTTTCCCCTTTTGGTTTCACGTGTTGGAGAGAGAGAGAGATAAACGGAAAAAACTTGCCCAAAACATCCGTGGAATCAGGGGAGCGATCTTCCCCGTTGTTAGTTAAAAGCGATCTTCCGTTGGTTCTAGCCACAAACCCCGCATTCGGAATTTAACGCACGTGGCTTCCTTCAAAATGGCTTCTCGTTCCCACGGGAAGCGGTATCGTGCTTCTTGGTGTCTCCTTGGTGCGTCTGAGGGTCGTCCTCTTTCAGACCCTTCTTTATACTGCCTCACGGGATCTCAGGTGTCAATCAGGTTGCAGGTGATGCAATCTCTCTCTCAACCAGCCCACTTTACCCGAGGGCTTTACAATGTCCCTGCGAGTTGGCACGTCTGCAGTTCCCAGGTGTCTCCTGAGAACAATGCCACAGTCGCCAGCTTTTGTCCCAGTGGAATGCGGTATCCAGCACGTCGCTGTCTTTCCATTTCCTGTGTCCATTCAGCATGTCTCTCTCTCTCTCTTGCTCTCTCTCTCGGGTCATTGACCCCCCTTTCACTAGGGCTCTTGCAATTCTCACAAAGGAGGGGGCTGGTATCATAACACTATCCTGTCTCTCCGTAACCGCCGCTTCTCTTTCCCAGCCTGTCTCTCCCTCTATCTACCCCAACACTCGCTCTCCCTCCGGACTTTCCCTCCTCCATTTGTTTCTCATCCAGTCACTCTCTCGGCCCCCCGGTCTCCGCAAAGTCCCACTCCGCGTTTCTCTCTTCCGACTATCCCCCTCTCGTTCTCTAACGACACCAAACTCCCGACTCCGATCTCCCTCCCCATCTAATATCTTTCCCCAACCCCAATCTCTTTCCACGCCAGATCCCTAGACTTCCCGGACTTCTCTACCCTCACCTTTCTCTCGCTACCTCACCAGTCTCTGTCCCCGTCTCTTTCTCCTCAGTCCCTGTCTCCTGTCTCTCTGGCCGGCGTCGACTCCTTTCCCGGGTAATATCTTTTCTCTTCATTAACTGTTCATGGAGAGTCATGGAGTGAAGATGGCGTATGAACCTACGTGCATTATAGTTGAAATAATAAAATTTACTTGCTGATAAATGCAGATTCTCGGTAACTCACTGTTTATTATTATAACGGATGATTTTTATAACAGTGGCGTCCATCATTAAAGTTGCCCACCAACAGGACACGCCTTCTACACAGAGTTACCATCGAGATGGAGATTAATTGTACTGCTACCGTAAAGTTAACAAATTTGACGACGAAAGCCTGTGATATTAAATCTGGTTCTAATTCTGATTCAGTTACAGAGGTGATGTGTCATTCTGAATTAGTTGAAAGCCTGTCAGAACCTCGTGAGACGAAGGGTTGTACTGTGCTGTAATATTCTATGTTCTGTGCTCTATCGAGTGTACTGCATCTCACTACTTAAGTCCAGTCGATGAATTATTCTTTAGTAGTTAATTATTAATTAACTACTCTCAATACGCCTGATAATATTGCAGGATAATTTAACAACAACAGGACATAAATGTCAGTTCCGGCCACAGGATGTTAATGATAGTTTTGCTCAGAATGGACTGGTCAACTATTATGCAATCAAGAATCGTCCTCGGTGTTCAGCTTACGCTGGTCATGGGCTATGAAGGGAAGTATCGGGACAAACAGGAACATTAGCGATAGTCAGGAATGGCCAGCGCCTAGTGGGTCATGTCTAACCAAACTTACAAAGCTTTACGAGGATGTTACCAGGGATGGTGTTGACGGCAACCAGCGGATGCCGTCTACAGGGACTTCAGCAAGGAATTCACAAGGTTCCTTATGGGAGGATGCTCGGGATGGTTCAGTCGTTTGGTTTTCACGATGAGGTTGTAAATTGGATTCGCCATTGGCTATGTTGGGGAAGCTAGAGTGTGGGAATGGACGGTTGTCTCTCTGATTGGAGGTCAGTGCCGAGAGGAGTGCCGCAGGGATCTTTGCTGTGTCCGTTGTTATTTGTAATCTATATCTACGATCTGGATAATAATGTCGTTAACTGGATCAGCAAATGTGCCTATGACACCAACACGATGGATGTAGTCCACAGCGAGGAAGTGTACCGGAGCAGGAGACGGGATGTGGACCAGCTGGAGAGATGGGCTGAAAAATGGCCGATCGGTTTTAGCCCAGACAAGTGTTAGAATTTGCACTTTGGGAGGACCAGCCAGGGTTGTTCTGACACAATGAGAAATAGGGCACTGAGGAGTACGATAGAACAAACGAATCTGGGAATGCAGGACCGTAATTCAATGAAAGTTGTGTCGCAGTTACAAAGGGTCGTAAAAAAGGAAGCTTTTCCCACATTGGCCTTCATAGACCAAAATACTGAGTACAGGAGTGAGGATGTTATGTTGATGCTGTTTAGGACTTTACTAATTTGGAATGTTGTGTGCAGTTGAGCTCAACTAACTGCAGGAAAGATGTAAATAAGTTTGAAAGAATACAGTAAAATATTACACGGCTATTGCCGGGACTAAATGTTTTGAATTAAAAGGAAAGATTACATATGTTAGCACTGTATATCCCGAGCGGGTAGAAGACTGAGGGGAAATTTGATAGAGGTATACAACATTATGAGGCGTATAGAGATTGTAAATGCAAGCGGGCTTTCTCCACTGATGTTGGGCGAGAATACAACTGGAGATCATGGGTGGAGGGTGAAAAGTGAAATGTTTAAGAGAAACATGAGTGGTAACTTCTTCACCCAGCTGGTCATCGGAGTGTAGACACTGCTGCCAACGCAAATGGTAACTGAGTTTCCGATGTCAACGTTTAAGAGATGATTAGATGATTACATGGTTGAATGGGTAATGGATGGCCATGGTCTGGGTGCGGGTCGATGGGAGTAGGCAGTTTAAATAATTTCTCCCGGACCTGACGGGCTGAAGATCCTGCTTCTGTGCAGTGGTTTCCAATACCTGTCTCACTGTCTGTCTGGGTTAGAACTTCAGTGTCTCACAGCACCGACCAATCTAGAAAGTCGTTGATACTGCTCGATCCCTCTGTCCTTGCACACACTGAAGCATGGAGACTGAGTAAAATGGATGGTTATAGCAGGAAAAGAATTAAGTGCAGATGTGAGATGATGAAGGGATTATCACACTACAGGTTAGGCTGTAAAGACAGTAGTTCCGGGTTGGAGGTGTGTGTGACAGTGGTCCCAGTACAGTGAACAAATCTGTTGTTTCAGAGGTGGTAATAGGGATCATTCGCCACGATATTATACAACAAACGGTCATTTAATCCGAATCCTATCCTTGATCAGAAATTGGTGGTGAGAAGCCCTGGAAGTCGTTGGATGCCTGGAGTTGTGGAGATGTCATATTTTAATTGTGTTGAATATTAACTCGTGGACGATATATTTCTTTGTGCGTCTCTTTGACCTGGAATCGAATGGCTTTATTAAATGTTGTCTGCTTGCCATTACAGATGTTTGTTAATTGATGAACAAATAAGACCATGCCATTTTCTGTGATATTTTGAAAATACGAATGCATTGCAGATTTAAAATACAGTAGGCGTTTTGGACATCAGTGATGTCAATTGAGAGAGAGAGAGAGAGAGAGAAAGATTACGGTCATAAATGACTTTATGTGAGTCGTGTGTTTCTTTAGTTTGTGTTGGGGGGATGATTGAATTAATCTTCTTTTTCACCATACACGTGACAAAAAAAATGTGTCCTCTTGTGAGAAGTGATTTCCAGGAACTGTTGCGAAATTCGGAGGCTGCGTATATTTCCGAAATTCTATGAAGTGCTGATGAATGCTCGCCTCAGGTCTCCACATCTCTCTCTCCCATCTCCTCTACATAATACGTGCTTAGGCCTCCTGCTTTGGAAGTTGTTTATTCTATATTCTCCAATTTCCTGCGATGGTGTTGAAGGAAGACAAGCGTGAGACCGGATGTTTGCTTTGCTCGCTGTTTTTTGTTTGTGTCGCTTTGTATATTTCATTTATTATTAATTTCAGAGGGAGACACTGATTTCACACCAGCCATGTGGATTCAGGGTTAAATGGATCGAGGTTTGAACGTATCTACACCCGATACGATGAAACCATGATTCAGAGGTATTGGGATAAATTGGAGCGTACTTGAATTGCCATTCTCGAAGGTCGGTTCTTTTAATGAGAAGCTGCTCGGAAACCTTTTAAATGCTGGTTTTAAGATGTAGGTCCGCATTGGGAAATATTGTTTTGAGGTCATTGTAGCATCTGCCCTGTAATATGTAAGTGACAGGACAGTTTAGATAACGTGGCGGTGTAGTAAATAGCTCAGCGATTTGCTTACGTCGTCAGCCCTAATTCCTTAAGTTATCCAGCTGTTGTTCTGTGGTCAGATTAAATCGATTATTTTCCTCAGCCCTATTTCTCGGAACACTGTAACTGCAGAGTTGAAACGTTGTAAAATGTCCCGAAATTTCCACACTCCTAGCGGGACGCGGCTGCCCGCTGTCTTCCAGCCAGAATTCACTCTGTCTACTACATCATCTGCCTTCTGTCAGGAAGCCAATTTTGAATCAACGCAGGGTTACCGACATCCCATACTGCCTGACTTTCTGAATTAATACACCTACATCGACTATTCAGATTTTTCTGTTTGCTTTATTTCACTTTAACAAATAATTCAATCTGGTTTATATAGGACAACATACCTCTCAAAGTCACGTTGTCACTCCGTAACCAGACTACGTTTCTCCAAATACTCGTAAATTTCCTCTTCAATTATCCTCTACAATAGTTTACGCACTACTGATGAAAAACTCACTGGTCTATACTTCCAACGAGTATCACTATTATCTTGCTTCAACAAATGAATAACATTTGCCAACCTCTAACCTTCTGGTTCTACTTCCTTGGCCAGGAAAAACACAAATATCCTGTACAGAAGCTCAGCAATGTCTTTGCTTCCCTTTCCAAATCACCTGGACTATATCCCTTCCGGCACCGGGGAATCATCTATCATAATGTTTTCCAAGTTTCCAGCGCATCCTCTTTCTCAGCGTCGTCATATCCGAGCATATCTGCCTTTTTACCCTAAGTTCACATTGATCAAGTATTCAGTGAGGAGCTTCACCGCCTCCTTGGACTCCAGACACAAGTTTTTCCTCTTTTACATCCGATCTGCCCACACTCTCCCCAGGGTCCTCCTGTTCTTCACCGTGGAACTCACCAAGGACTTCTGAAGTCCCCTTCTAACTTTGCTAAGTCCAGTATTAAATTCTCCCATGTCTGCATTGTGAACTTCCATAACCCTACCTGATCCTTTCTCCCTAAATCTTAAGTACCTTTCATTCTTCCTCTTGACGAGTTGTTCCAATTTTCTTGTCACCCAGAGTTATCTTATGCTATTATCCTTGCCCTGCGTCAATGAAACAAGCCCTTACTGAACCCCATAACAGGTCTCCAAAAACAATCTCCACATATCTGTTGCGTATTTCTATAGGAATATCATTTCCCAATGTACGTTCCCAAGTTTCTGACAGGTAGCACCATAATTCGCAGACAGACATTTAAACAGGCCCCCTGGTCCTATCCATGTGCAAAGTAAATCGAGGGCAGATCTGCCCTATTGCTCTGAAATGCTGTCCCACCAAGAGATCTGTCACCTGATACGTTTCCTTTTCTAATATTAGATCCGGTACGGACTGTTCGCTAGTCCGCCTGTCTTCATATAGTGACATGAATCCTTCCTGGACACAACTGAGAAATTATGCCATACCAAAAACATTTACCCTGGGGAGCTGCAAAAGAATATTGTGGAAGATTCAGATACCCGTGCCAATAACATAGCCGATGTCTAATATCCGCTTCTCGATCGTTTCTTCACTGTTCCCGTTGCACTTATTTGGTTGATCTCGTGGGCGACTGTGTTCGTCTCACATTTTATTAACAAACGAACGCTCCACGTTGTCCTCCCTTTCTGCAGTTGCGATACTATCCCTGGTGAGCCATCGCACTCCCTTTACATTATTTTACACGACCCTGTCCATTTTGAAACATCTAAAACGCGGAAAGCCCTGAAGCCATCCCTGTCCTTGTGACAGTCGAGTGTCTGTGATAGTTTGGAACATACTTCAACCAGTGTAACACTCACGCCAGCAGCAATGAGCGCCTATATTGCCACCAACCTGAACTTATGATGTGGGCAATCTTCCGCCAATTCTGCAATTTCCTGGCGACAAGGAACATGATTGTTTGAGTTTGTGACATATTTGCCAAACTTGTTCATTGCAAAACGGATTTATTTGAAAACTCCGCTGAATCGTCAGTAAACACGGGCATTATCTACACAGATGGCCATTTAATGTAAACACATACTTCATTCCATTCCTCAGCTCTTCTTTGAATTTCCTCTGTGTCAGTGTATAGATACAAGTATTGGTGCACACGCTGAGAAGTTGGAGCATTAACCCAAATTGTTGTAGGATGTATACCGGCGAACTCAAATATCTGTCCTGGTAAAAATAGTTTTGTTTTTGCCATTTGAAGGAATGGGCTACATAGGGCATCCAAAATAATATGAAATTAGCTGATATAGAAAACAGCAAAATCATCGATTTTCTGCGTTTTTCCACTTCGGCATCTTTCTGATTGTCGCTGCTGTGCCGAAGCATTCTACGGACTCTATTTGCCACAACGATATGACATACGGTTAACCCGTTAAACACCAGGATTAAGCCGATTGGTAGCAACGGGGTTACAATACTGATCAGTAATTGATATCCTCTTCACACGGGTGAAGTAGCGTATTCATATGTGGTGGTGGACCGCCACGGCGTGTTGTCAATGATGACGTAAGGTTCAATGATAAAGTAAAACGGGGCACATTTCCCGCAGCTCACTATAACCACAGTCACGATAACCACCTTTGCTGTTCTCTCCGTGCAGTATCGCTCCCGCAGCTTTCGGCAACATATTGCGATGAAGCGATCGAAGGTAAAACTGACTGTAAACCAGACATAACAGTCCGTCGTTACTACCCGAAATACAAGTGTCAGAGCGCACACAGGAGTGATGAGCAGGGATCTGGAATAAATGTAGATATTGTTGGTCTGTTCCACTAAAGCAACAATGATAACTGCCATCAGATCCGCTGTTGCCATTCCAACCAGGTAACGGGTGATGCATTTGGAGAGCCCGCATTTTCCCCGAGATAGGATCACAATCGCCATTAAATTAACTACAAGGAAATTGAATAAAAAAGAAATATCGTCAGTGGCAACTCACTGAACATCCATTATAACGATGCTATGCAGAATATGGTTTAGCTGCAACTGATCAATGACCCCTCCCCCCGATTCCTGCAGGGTATGGTCTGTGGAAGACGAAAGCGGAAATCCAGTGTGTGCGGTCTCCGTCGCTGCACTCCGGCTGGAGGACAATGACGGATGTGAGTGTCAGTGAGTTGGCGACCTTCCCACAGTTTAGAGCAAGTAATCCGAGTACCACGACTTATGTACCGGTGAACGGACCATCGTCGTAGTAAACAACATCATTTCCATTATTAGAGGTGAAATAGCTGAAGGGATTGTTTGTAGCGGTAACAGAGTGGCAACAAGGAGATACAAAGACCATCATTTAAATAAGAATTATAATTAGAATATATGTAGATATTTTTAGTCTGATAACCACCATCTGATCTGTTGTTACCATTGCAAACAGTTTACCAACGTAATTGACAAAAGAAAAATAACTTCTATCAAAGTGCGGAAAAGGAAAATAAAACCATTGGATGCCTGAATTCTCCATTCCGGAAACACGTTTCAGCCGACGGTAGCATCTGTGCTCAGTAACAGTGCGGATACCGCAGCAGAGTAAGGACGGCACCATACATAAAGTAACCAGCTCCGGCATCTTACCGGGGACACCGACCGCTACAAGTGTGGGATAGTAAATGGCCGCGATGTAGTAAATCGCCGCATATCCCATATTCTGTCAGAAGCAGCGTTCAGTTCTACGGAGCGTGTCAGCTGCTCAGATGGACTGGTGATCGGTTTAGCAGACTTTTATTGAGGAGAGAACAATTCCACTGAGGCAATTAGCGTGGCTATCACGTCAGGGACATTAGTGACAACCAACTGCACAAACAATTACTTTAAGCTATTTTTACTCACTGTCCCCGTGTCATTAATTTGACTCCTCAAGGGATATTGCAATCTATTTACTTTAAATAAAGTATGATGTGAATTTTCCATGTTATTTTCCATGATACCTGGCTTCAGGTGTTTAAATGGGATATTTTTTTTATATATCTGTGGTGCTTTCAAAGTTGGCATTCATCTTGAAGTCGATTTATTTGGAATATTTGACGGAGCACATTCGCTTCTGAAATTGAGGGAAGGAGTTTGTTCTGTCGGGTGAAATGGAGAACACTTCCTTTTTAAAGGGGAACATTCGTTCATTCTTTTCTTTCGTTTGTTCCAGTCATTCCGGGCGGTGTGAGTGATGGAATAGCATGACAGCTGATATGTATTACAATAACACTGCACTTATATTCCTCCAAACAATTTAAAAGATCCACAGCGATATTCCAGAGACCTGTGATCAAAAAGGGAACGTGTCTTCGGGAAATTAGCGAGGGCTGTGGACAGTTTGAAGAACAATGTTTTCCAGCACACACATGGGCCGTTTTGAAGGAACATGACCTCTTCCAGCGAATGACTTGACCACCCCCACCAGGGCCGTGCGATGCCGTCGATTTAACTTTAAAGATCTTCTCAAATCAGCCGCAATTCTACCAGTATTTCGCCATCCATTCTATGTTTGAACAAAAATAACAAGTAAAATCTGTGACCATTCCGCAGGTTTTCAGACTACTATTTGCCACGAAGTTGTCTGTCTTTCTCCTGATTTGCTTTCAGGTATATTGTCTTTCATACAAACAGAGCAACGTAGAAAACCTACAGCACACCATAGGCCCTTCGGCCCATAAAGTTGTGCCGAACATGTCCCTACCTTAGAAATTACTAGGGTTATTCATAGCCCTCTATTTTTCTAAGCTCCATGTACTTATCCAAAAGTCTCTTAAAAGGCCCTATCGTATCCGCCTCCACCACTGTTGTTGGCAGCCCTTTCCACGCACTCACCACCGTCTGCGTAGAAAATTTACCCCTGAAGTTTCATTTGTACCTACACCCCAGCACCTTAATCCCGTATCCTCTTGTGGCAACCATTTCAGCCCTGGGAAAAGCCTCTGACTATCCACACGATTAATGCCTCTGATCATCTAACACACCTCTATCAGGTCACCTCTCATCCTCCGTCGCTCCAAGGAGAAAAGGCCGAGTTCACTCAACCTGTTTTCATAAGACAATCCTCAGTATAAGTATGAGCAGAACAGCGGATGTGGTCAAGCTCACCTGTCAATCACACTTCCTTCTGCTCCTGCAGGGCACCGCTCTGTGTCGATTGTAGTACTGGTACCGATGAGCGGCCCTCGGCTTATTGGAGAGAGTCTCACCACTCTGTTTCCATTGTGGAACTCATACTAATGTGCGGCCCTCGGTTGACTCGAGCAAGTAATACATCTGCCTTCAAATCCATTCTCCCAAAGAGAATCACTGCGTAACGTTCCGGGTTGAACTCCATCTGTAACTTCTCAGCGCTGCTCTGCGTCCTGTCACTTTCCTGTTGTAATCTGTGACAACCTTCTATACTATCCATAATTCCACCAACCGCCACATCATTACAAATACAATAATCCACCCTTCCACCTCCTCATCCAAATCATTCATAGAAACACAAATGCCAGGTTCTCAAACTGATCACTGCAGGACACCACTGGTCACCATCCATCGAGAAAACGCTCCATCCAGAATTATCCTCTGCCTTCTGTGGGCGTCAGTCCTGAATCCACCAGCCAACTCTCCCTGGATACAAAGCCTTCTGACGCTATGAACGGTCCTACCACGGTTAACCGTATCAAATGCCTTATTAAAATCTATTTATACCAGATCAACTTCTCTACCTTTACCAATGTGCTTTGTCACATCCTCACAGAACTGAACCAGGCACGTGAGGCATGACCTGCCTCTCCCAAAACCATTCTGACTCTCCCAAATCAGGGTCTCCCAAACCTCGGAAATTCGGTTTCTAAGAATGTTCTCCAATAATTTGCCCATCACTGAAGTAGAATGCACTGGGCTATAATTTACAAGGTTATCCTTACTCCCTTTCCTGAGCAAAGGGATAATATTTCCATTTCCAATCCTCTGATACCACAAGTGCGACAGTGATAACGCAAAGGTAATCGCCAAGGGCGCAGCAATCTCTTCCTCCGCTTCCCACAGTAACCTGGGGTTTCTCGCAACCTCACAAGAGGACTTATCTATCCGAATGTTCTTCAAAAGTTCCTGTACATCCTCTTTTCTAACCTCGTCCTGTCGTTGAACATAAGCCCGTTTGACGCTTCCTCACAAACGCCAGGATCTCTCACTGGTGAAGATTGAAGTGAAGTCCTCATTAAGGACCTGTCCCACCTCCACCAGCTCCAGCCGTATGTTTCATCTCTATCCCTGACCGGTCCTACTCTCACTCTAGTCATCCTCTTCTTCACACACATCTAAAGTGTCACGGGGTTTTCATTAATCCCGCTGTAGGCCTTCTGTAGAGGTTTCAAGTTCTCCCAATTCCATTCTTCAGCTCGTCCCTGGCTGCCTTGTAACTCTACAGCCGTGTCCGATCCTAGCTTTCTAAACCTGGTCAGTTGTTTTCTTCCTCTTGACCAGATGATCCACATCTCTGTCAAACATGGCTCCTTCATCAATCCAGAACCCTATGCAAGTGCTGTCTAAAATAACTTCTCATTTCCGTTGTGCATTTTCCAGGGTGCATCCGTTCCTAGTTTCAGCTCTGAGATTCCAGACTAAAACATTATAATTCCATTTAGCCAATTCATTAATTTGGAAACTTCTGGCCTGTTGGGAGTGGGCAGTGTGGTTAGTTCGGGGACTGACATAGGTTTGTGGGGAGAGATTGGGGTAACGGGATTCGTTTGGGGACTGACACGCGGGTGTGGGGAGAGGGAAGGGCAATTTGATTATTTCGGGGACTGACATAGGTTCGTAGGGAGAGATCAGGGTAACGGGATTCGTTTGTGAACTGACACGATGGTGTGGGGAGAGAGCAGGGCAGCGGGATTAATTTAAGGACTGTCACAGGGCTATGGGGAATAAGCTGGGACTTAACGCGGCAGTGGGGTTAGTTTGGGGTGACACGAGGCTGGGGAGATAGCGAGATGGTGGCATTACTTTGGTACTGGCACAGGCCTCTAGGAGTAGTGTGTGTCCCCGTTTACGAAAGGTGGGTGCTAGTACAGAGTGAAGCACACTAAAATACGAATTTCACTGTATTTATCAAAAGTGTTAGGTTTTGTGTTGTTCCATAAATAGCTAAAATGACAAATCGAGCTCCCCCGCCCCATCCTTCCATCCAGTAGCTCCCCCTAACGGCCCAGCCCCGCATTACCATGCTTTCACTCCAGCCTTCCTTTGACCTCCAGGCTACGGAATCCCCGAGCCCAGGGGCACCGCCAAACACACGAGTGCCTGGACTTTTGATCACCCACCCACCGGCCAGGCTCTCCCCCGTGGATCACGGAGTGAGTTGAATCTCCAACCTTCCCTCATCTTTCTACAGTTTCTTCGGCCTCAGGACCTATCGACCCGAAACACTTCGCAAGCGAGGCCCCTCGGTAGACAGACTAGGGATGTTCCCGCTCCTTCAGCACCCTTACCGCCTGGCACAGGACTGCAGACTGGAAAGAGGGCTGGCTGTATCCCATCCGCGTCCAACCTCGCCCCCCGGGGCACTCCACCTCTCGCCGCCAGGCAGGCACGGTCACGATCGTGAAGGACAAGGGGCGCCAAAGAGGGCAGGAAGCCGATTTCAGTGGAGGGTCGCCGAGGCAGTGAGGGTCAGGTCGGAGAAGGGGAGGCAGGGCGTCATGCAGAAGAGGGTAGTCGGGAGAGGAAGGGAGAGTCGTCGCGAAGGCGGGTTAGAGAAGCAGATCGCGAGATAGGATGGAGAAGGGGATCAATGTGACAGGGAGGGATGGAGTTGTTACGTACCCCGTAACGGGTTAAATAACCAGCAGAAATGGGCACACCTGGATTCTGAGTCTTCCGTTATAAACTCTATTTTATCAGTAACTACGTGAATAAAGTAATATAAAACAAGATAAGGTGAACAGATTAGCAAAGTATATGCATATATACAGGTGAGAAAATAAGCTTCCCCAGCTCAGGTGATTCGGTGATACAGTCTCACGGTGGGATGGTAAGTGATCAGTTCAGTTCTGGAATTTGGTTTGAGTAGAGTTGGAGAGAGAGAGTTAGAGTGTTGGTTTATCTTCCAATGCCGATGCCGATCCTCCACGTCGTACTCCTGTTCCCGAAACTTATTTAATGTCACCAACTTCTGACCACAGAAAAGGGGATGCCATCTTCTGTGGTGGAGTTATCAACCCCAGACCACGGTTAAACACACCGATAGCTCCCCACCGGTCACCCCTCTGTCCACACTGTGAGCAAAAACCCCACCCTTGTCGTGGGCACACAAAGCTCACCAGTGTCCTTCTTGCCTCAGGGGTCGTGTCTCTCCTGTGGTGTGACTTGTGTGTCTCTGGTGTGTGTCTCCTGTGGTGTGACTTGTGTGTCTCTGGTGTGTGTCTCCTGTGGTGTGTCTTGTGTGTCTCTGGTGTGTGTCTCCTGTGGTGTGTCTTGTGTGTCTCTGGTATGTGTCTAATTAAAAAGTCAACGACCTTGTATATATCTCTAAGTGCTGAACACGAGCTGTCCATCACATAGCTCCGCCTTTCAGTTTCCAAGGCAACTCACAGACTTTCTGTCTCCCTGCTGCTGAATTAGCACAGAAGCTCTCTCGTTTAAAGGAACAGTCCACTTTAGAATTATCCTTCAGATCTCGTCACAATCTAAACATAGCTACAAGATCTGTGATATATTCTTAAATTCTTAAGTAAGTTTTGTTTTTAGAATCTCAGCTAACGGTGAAAATTGCAAAATCTTTGCAAAATTTCATGGACGTACATGTATGTGTAAGTCTCGTGAGCTCTTTTCCCGCTCCCATTTTACGGCAGATCTGCCTTGTTTCCGAGTCTCCGCCCCCAGCTCTGATGACATGAATTACAGTCCTGACTTTCCTTCAGTTCTGTGTTGAAGCGGGTCGGCGGCGTCGGATCGTCTGTAGTATCCGGATTAGGAGACGACCATCACCCCCAGAGTCGGGAATCCGGGGAGGGGTTCACTGTCCGGGCGTGAAAACAAGTTCTCATCGGTGAGTACTGAGGCTGGTCCCGAGTGTGGACGCCTGATGTAAGGTAATGCACCCAGTTAACTTCCCCGATCTGGCGGCCTCCCTGCGCTTGCTGGACAGAACCTGCCGGGGTCGGTCTGTGTTGTGGGACCTTCACAACATACCGACTGAGATGAGCCGCCGCTCAGCCCCTCTTGCCCTGGTCCTAGGAGCGTGATGGGGCGGTGATACCGAGACTGCACTCATCCATTGTGGTTTATCTCGGGAACTTTACCTTCCTCACCCGGCCCCGCATCGTGTCCAAACTTCCCTTGGATCGATAGTCGGTGTCTACAATGGAACAGCTTCTGCACTGCTGAAGTTGTGTAGAGCTGGAACTGGCAGCAGATTTATTGCACCTCGAGAGGGTTAAAACAGCAACTGGTATTTTAGTTTAACCATTACAAAATGGCAGAGTGTTCAGTATTCATTGTGGTCATAAGGGAACTCAGAGCATGTGATGTTGAGAATGTAACTTCCTTTTTCGTTTAGTTCTGGTGGGCCTCTTCCTCAGTCACCAGGGAAACAGCCCACCACAGCTTCAAGGAGTGTTGAAGATTTTGATCACTCTACACAGCCCTTTAGCAGAAATTCAGTGGCCACAGGATACAGTGTGGATTCGAGGATGCATTTACTGTATGGAATATATAATGTCTATGCTGGAATGAACAGATGACTAATGAATCTTGTGATTGTGTTCATGGAAATCTTTTTAGAATGTCACAAACATCTTGTAAACGGTCAATATTTGCGAATCAAAAAAAAAAGAGAACAATCTCTGTTTCCAGGGCTATCATTACCATTTAATATTGAAATATATTGTTCATGTTCCACTACGGGAAAAGAGGCGGCCAGCTGATTTGGTGTAGATTCCACTCAACAATATAATAATCAATAATATGCCCAGAGACATGATGAAATGTATCCGGGGCCATTTTGTAAATCACGCAACGAAAGTCAACTCGATCCCCGTCCAGACAACGGGTTCCTCAGGTTACAATTCTGTCATGGGTTGGTGTAGGAGTGTTATTTTTTTTTGAACTGTGAATAGCTGAGGCACTGCAGCCCATTAGCGGCAGAAAAGATCTCTGGGAGTGTTGGGCCATTCGTTATCATCCTGGGATGAGGAGTCCAGGAACATGGAAATTCCAGTGTTTGGTGCTCGCCCGATCTTGTTGCTTCTACAGATGGCACTGGACATTCCTCCTTCCGCGATGAAGCAGATGCCTCATGTCTGATGAGGCCTCTCATGTCAAGATGTGTGATCATCTTGGGGGTGGGTTGGGACCCTGTGAGGATGGGTCCTGGGACTGCACACAGGTTTTGATACATATATAATGGACCCGTCGTTCAAGCTGCCCAGGAGTATGAGGTGATGCGTTAGTATTAATATTTCGTGATCAGATGTTTGGTTCTGGAGTTCCTTTGGAAGCAAAGAAGGGAATAATTTGCCATTGATTCCCTCACAGTGAGAGGCTGTGAGTTAATGGGCAGTTCCGTGTTTGCAGCAGTAAACATGACCGGGGTTTTGTGTTCAATCCGTGTTTGGAAAGTCCCTCTCACTGTCCCCTACAGTCAGCTAGTGAGAGTCAAATAGAAACTCCAGAAGGAGAAGCTGGAGACAGGCTCATCGATATTACACAAGTACCAGCATTGCAGTGGTGTACAGGGAATTACCGAGGCAGGAGTGGGGAATTGGCCAGAATCACTCGCAGGGATGTCAACAGAGCAGCAACTTGTGGGAAGTTGGAGGATGGGTGAGGTTGTAAAACAAACAAAAGGCAACAAAAGTTGATAAAAAATCAGAGGTAGTATACCAAAGTAATCGAGCCGATAACATTAAAAAGGCTCCTAAACGTTTCTTCAGATACGTAAGTTGTAAAAGAGATGCACGACGGGATATCAGAACACTGCAAACTGGGGATGTAGTAAATGGGACAAGGAATGGCGGACGAACTGAAGATGTATTTTGAACTGATCTTCATGGAGGAAGTCAATAGCAGTATATTGGAAGTTCAGGGGGCATCAAGTGTCTGAAGTTACCAAAACCAGAGAGAGGTTTCTTGGGAAACTGAAAGGTCTGAAATTAGATCTGTCACATGGATTTGATGGCGTGTACCCCAGAATGTGGTCTCAGGGTACTTGGAGACCCGTCAGAAAATATGCCGTAGTCTTGTCTGACAAATCTGATGGAGTTCTTTGAAGAAATAACAAGCAATATAGACAAAGGGAAATCGGTTGATGCTGTGTGTTTGGATTTTCAGAAGGTCTTTGTTTGCTTCAACACGTAAGGTTGCTTAAAAAGCTACGAGATCATGGTATTACAAGAAAGATTCTAACATTGATAAAGCAGTGGTTGATTGGAAAGGGGCAAAGCGTCGGAATAAAAGGAAGCTTTCTGTATTGGTCCCAGAAACAGTGATTTTCCACAGGGGTTTGTGTTGGGACCGATTATTTTCCGTCATATGTTAATGATTTGGACAATAGAATTGATGGTTCTGTCGCAAAGTTTGCAGACAGAATGAAGATAGCTAGAGGGGCAAGCAGTTTTGAGGAATTAGAAAGTCTACAGAAGGATTTACACAGTTAGGAAACTGGGCAAGCAAATGGAATACGGTGTCTTGAAGTGTATGGTAGACGAAATGAAAGGGTTAGTTATTTTCTAAATACAAAAGAAAACTGAGATGCAAAGGGGTTTGTGGGTCGTTGTGCAGGATTCCCTGAAGGTTAATTTGCAGGTTGAGTCTGTGGTGAGGAAGACAAATGCGATGTTAGCATTCATCTCAAGAGGACTAGAATATTAAAGCAACGATGTGATGTTGAATCTGTATAAAGCACTGGTGAGGCCGAACTTGGAGTGTTCTGAGCAGGTTTGGGCCTCTTAACTTCGAAAGGAATGTGGAGAAACTGCAGAGCGTTCAAAGGGTGTTCGCAAAAGTGATTCGAAGATTGAATGGCTTCTCATGTGAACCGCGTTTGATGGCTCTGGGCCAGTACTCACTGAAATTTAGAAGAATCAGTGGTGACTTTATTGAAACATATCGAATGGTGAAAAGCTTTGATAGAGTTGATGTAGAGATGATGTTTCCTATGGTGGGATACTCTACGAGCGGATGACACTACTTCAGAATAGAGGGCCCCCTATTAGAACATGGCGAGCAGGGATTTAATTTACCAGAGAATGTTGAATCTGTGGAAGTTTTTTTTTTTGCCTCAAGCAGCTATGTAGGTCAAATCTTTATATATATTTAAGACTGAGTTTGATTGGCTCTTGACTGGTGAGTGCATGGAAGGATTTGATAAGATGGCAGGAGCTTGGGAATGTCAGGAAAACTGGATCAGCCATGATGAAAGTGCGGAGCAGACTCGATGGGCCAAATGGCCTAATTCTGCTCCTTTATCGTATGGTCGAATGGAGATAGAACATAACTTACAGCATAGAATAGTACATCACGGGAACACGCTCTTTGGAATCAAACCTGGAATAATTTTCCTGAACTGCCTTTTAACCCTCTCCATTTCAAACATCCTTTCTCATGTTAGGGGCCCAAACCTGCGCACAATACTCTCAGTGTTGCCTTATCAGGTCTCTATACATTCTCAACAGTACATCCTTCTTTCTATATTATAGTCCTCTTGAAATAAATTCAAACATCGCAATTGCCTTCTTCACCACCGACTCAGCCTGTATATTAACCTGTCGGGAAAACTGCACCAGCACTCCCAAGTCTCTTTGCAGCTTAGTAGGTTTTTTTGATTTTCGAAATTTTGATCCAACCTGTCCACGATCTCCACACAATTAAAATGGGAAATCTGTTTGTTTTTATCATGTCCTGAGGTGCAATGAAAATCTTGTTTTGCATAACATCCATACAGATCAATAGAGCACAACAGAACATTGAGGTGATACAGGGTAAGTGGAGCTACAGAGTGTAACAAAGCATCATTGTTTCAGAGAAACCAAAGCGCACATTGGCATACGGTGCAAGGTCATAGCAAGATACATTTTGAGGTTAAGGTGCATCTTATCTAGCTGGGGTGCATTCAGTTTGCTTATAGCAGCAGAATAGAAGCCGTCCTTGAGCCTGGTGATTTGTGTTTTCCACTGAGTGTGTAACCTTCGTCCCAGGTGGAAAGCGAGGATGGCCAGGACCGTGAGGTTATTCTGCCTGCTTTACTGATACAACAAGAAGTTCATACACAGCTCATGGCGGGCAGTCTGGTTTTCGCGATGTCTACAGCTCTCCACAGTTCCTGGCAGTCATGAGTAAAGTAGTAGCAGTACGAACGCGTAAAGTATCCTGTTGGGATAATTTCTATGGTAGGTTGATAAAATTTCGTGAAGGACAATGGTTATATGCCAAAATTCCTATTGTTAGTTCAATCTCTGTCATTTTAGAATCTTTTCCATGCAATAGAAGGTCTTGTAAATTCAATGTCTGTGTATTGCTGGAGAACAACTTGTGATTGAGCTTGATCCATTCTCACACCTGTTTCATTCAGCTTATTCCATGCCGATTTTGTTCACCCTCTGTCCAGCCTGTATCCCATCACTTCAATGATATATATCAATAACCTTGTTCAACCTCTGTCCAGCCTGTATCCCACCACCTCAATGATATATATCAACCATCTTGTTCAACCTCTGTCCAGCCTGTATCCCACCACCTCAATGATATATATCAACCATCTTGTTCAACCTCTATCCAGTCTGTATCCCACCACCTCAATGATATATATCGACCATCTTGTTCAAACCCTGCCCAGTCTGTATCCCACCACCTCAATGATATATATCAACCATCTTGTTTAAACTCTGTCCAGTCCGTATCCCACCACCTCAATGATATATATCAACCATCTTGTTCAACATCAGTCCAGCCTGTATCCCACCACCTCAATGATATATATCAAACATCTTGTTCAACCTTCACAAGACGACCAACCTTTTTGTCTGCTGAAAACTTGGAAACCCACCCTTCTACCCCCACATCGATGCCGTTAATAAAAACATATTCCTCTAATCCTTGCTTCCTAAACCTTCCACCTCACTTCATCCTACCATTCTTTATTTTCCTCACCGAGACAAATTTATCCCTAACATTCTGCAAGAGATACTCAAACATTGACCACATGCCCATAGTACAATTCGCTGCAAAAAAAAAACATCATCACAATTCGCAAACGTAAGTTCTAGCCTTATAGCCTCACAATTTGCCCTTCCCCAATTAAAAAGTTTCCTGTCCTCTCTGATTCTATCCTTTTCCATGATAATGCTAAAAGTCAGGGAGCGGTGATCACTGTCCCCCAGATGCTCACCCACTGCGAAATCTGTGACCTGACCCGGTTCGTTACCTAATACTAGATCTAGTATGGCATTCCCCCTAGTCGGCCTGTCAAAATACTGTGACAGGAATCCGTCCTGGACACACTTAACAAACTCTGCCCCGTCTAAACCCTTGGAACTAATCAGGTGCCAGTCAATATTAGGGAAGTTAAATTCACCGATGATAACAACCCTATTACTTTTGCACCTTTCCAAAATCTGCCTCCCAATCTGCTCCTACCAGGGGGCCTACACAATATTCCCAATAGATTAACTGCTCCCTTCCTGTTCCAGACTCCCACCCATACTGACTCAAAAGGATCCTGCTACATTACCTACCCTTCCTGTAGCTGTAATAGTATCCCTGACCCAGTAATGCCACCCCTCCACCCCTTCACCCCCCCCCCACTTTCTCCCTTTTAAAGCACTGAAATCTAGAAATATTTATAATCCATTCCTGCTCTGGTGCCAGCCAGGTCTCTGTAATAGCCACCAAATTATAACTCCATGAATGTATCCAAGCTCTCAGTTCATCACCTTTGTTCCTGATGCTTCTTGCATTGAAGTACACATACTTTAGCACTTCTACCTTACTACGTTTAGACCCTTTATTCTGCTTCTCGTTCCTCAAAGCCTCTTTATATGTTAGATCTGGCTTTACTCCATGCACTACTTCTGCTGCTCTGTCTTTCTCTATTTCAGGGCCAGACGCCTCTTCCCCAGTCTCTTCAGTTTGGCACCTGAGAACATTTCTATCACATACAAACCTTTGATTTCAACCCACACACGCAGTCCTCGCATGACCCTTATCCTCCCGCACCTCACCACCAGCTCTAACACTCTGCTTCCTGACCCTCTGCAAATCAAGTTTAAACCCCACGGAGCAGCATTAGCTAACCTACCCACAAGGATGTTAGTTCCCCTCAAGTTCATGTGCAACTCGTCCCGTCGGAACAGGTCAACCTTCTTTGGAACAAAGCCCTATTGTCCAGAAATATGACGCCCTCCCACCTGCACGATCTCCTTAGCCACGTACTTAGCTGCATTATCTTCCTATTTCTAACTTCATTAGCACGTGGCACGGGGAGAAATCCTGAGATTGCATCCCTGGAGATTCTGTCCTTCAACTTTGCACATAACTCTTTAACCTCTTTGCAGGACCTCCTCCTTCTTCCTATCCACATCATATGTTCCTACATGGATCACGACATCTGGCTGCATACCCTCCCTCCTGAGCATACCGAGAACTCGATCGGAGATAGAGCAGACCCCGGCACCCGGGATGCAACAGGCCATCCTAGAATCTCGATCTCTCCAACAGAACCTCTTCTTTGTCCCCCTAACTATCGAATCCCCTATCACTACTGCTCTCCTCTTTTCCTTCCTTCCCTTCTGAGCAGAGTGTCCATTCTCGGTGCCAGAGACGCGACCACTACAACTTGTCCCCGGTAGGTCGTCCCCACCAATTGTATCCAAAACGGTATTCTTGTTGTTGATGGGAACGGCCACAGGAGTGCTCTACTCTTCCTGTCTATTCCCCTTCCCTCTCCTGACAGTCAGCCAGCTACCGGCCTCCTGACTCTTAGGGGTAACTATCTCCCTGAAACTCCTGTCTATTTCTGCCTCTGCCTCCCGAATGATCCGACGTTCATCCAGCTCCAGCTCCAGTTCCCTAATTCGGTTTGTCAGGAGCTGCAGCTGGATGCACCTTTTGCAGGTGTAGTCATCAGGGACAACAGTGCTCGCCCTGACTTCCCACAGACTGCAAACGGAGCACTCCAATGCCCTAACTGCTGCCTCCATTACCTACTCCGAAGTTAATTAAATTAATTAAAGAAACTTACCCGGCCTTACCTCACTGGGAGCAAACTCGTCCTCAGCCTCTGCTTGCCGAAGCCTCTAAGCCAAAGCCTCAAAGCTCCACTCCTACCCTGATCCACTCACACCACTGGCCGCTCCTCTTCAGTTACCCGCCCTTTTATTTGTCCCTGCCAATTATCTCATTCGCTCCTTCTCTTCCTTCTGCAACGGTCACACAGAACCGAAGGGTGCATGGCATCACCCTCAGACTATTCAGACTATTAATCTTACTGAGCACTTGCTCAGTCGTAATTTTCACTGCACATAATCCGCTTCCCTGGCATTCTTAAATGTTGGGTATACTGCAGATGTCTTCCACTTGGTCTATGATTACAATATCTCCGGCGTCATTTTCTATTATTCCTATATCTACCCTCAACTCTCTTTTAAGCTTTATATACTAAAAAAAAACCTCTTAGTAGCTTCTTTGATATTAATCGCCAGGTTCCTTTCATAATTCATCTCTTCTTTCCCAATGACCTTCTTAGTTTCCTTATGCAAGTTTTTAAAAGCTTCCCAATACTCTATCCATCACTAGCTTCGACTTCCTTCTATGGCCTCGGATTTTGCTTTTACATTGGCTCTGACTTCACCTGTCAGCCACGACAGTGTCCTCCTTCCATTCGAAATTATCTTCCTATTTGGAATCTCGCTGTCTTGCACTTCCCTCATTTTTCGCAGAATCTCCAGCCATTGCTGCCCCGCTGTCCTTCCTGCTACAGTCCCTTTCCCGTCAACCTTTGCCGGTTCCCCGCTCATTCCATTGTAATTTGCCTCATTCCACTGAAATAACGATACATTAGAATTCAGTTTCTCCTTCTCAAATTTCAAAGAGAACTCGATTATATTGAGATCACTGTTCCCTAAGGGTCCCTTAACCTCAAGCTCTCTTATCATCTCCGGATCAATGCACAACTCCCAATACAACACAGCCGATGCCCCAGTGGGCTCAACAACAAACTGTTCTAAAAAGCCATCCCTTAAACATTCTGCAAATTCTCTTTCTTGTACTAGCCTGGTATTCCCAATGCACTTTCATGTTAAAATCTCCAACGATTATCATAGCATTGCCCTACTGACACGCTTTTTCTATCCCTTACTATTTTTCTGCTGTTTCTTACTATATTGCTGCTGTTTCGAGGCCAGTATAAAATTGTCATTAGGGTCCTTTCACACTCGCCATTTCTTAATTCAACCCATACAGACTCTAGAACTTCCGATCCTATGTTATCCCTTTCACATGATTTAATATTATTTCTTATACACAGGGCCACACCACTTGCCTCTGCCTACTAACTTATCTTTCCGATACACCGTATATCTTTGGAGCGATTGTCCACTGAGACTCTCTGGGTGGAATTTAGGAAGAGAAAAGGGCCTATACTTCTGTTGAGTGTTTTTTATAGACTACCCAATAGTAACAAGGACATCGAGGAGCAGAGAGGAAGACAGATTCTGGGAAGTTGTAATAATAACAGGGTCATCGTGTTGCGAGATATTAATTTCCCAAATATTAATTGGCAACTCCCTAGAGCAAGTGGATTAGATGGGGTGGAGTTTGTTAGGTGTGTTCAGGAAGGTTTCTTGATACAATATGTACAAACGTAGATAAGCCTACAGGAAGAGAGGCTGTTCTTGATCTGATATTGGGAAATGAACCTGGTCAGGTGTCAGATCTCTCAGTGGGAGAGCATTTTGGAGATAGTGATCACAATTCTATCTCCTTTACCATAACATTGGAGAGGGATAGGAATAGACAAATTATGAAAGCGTTCAGTTAGAGTAAGGGGAAATATGAGTCTAGCAGGCAGGATTTTGGAAGCATAAAATGGGAACAGATGTTCTCAGGGAAATGGACGGCCGAAAAGTGGCAAATGTTCAGGAAGAAGGTACAGGAGCCTCAGGCCCCACACCACCAGGTTCAGGGACAGTTACTACACCCCGCAGCCATCGGAAAGAAGGTATGGGATCCTCAGGAATCACACCAACAGGTTCAGGGACAGTTATTACACCTCAACCATCAGGAAGGAGGTACAGGAGCCTCAGGACTCACACCACCAGGGAAATATGGTAGGGTACAGGAACTGTGGTGTACAACGTCTGTTGAAAATTTAATCAAGAAGAAAAGAAATGCTTACGAAAGGATCAAAAATCTGGTATTAATAGAGATCTAGAATAATATAAGAGTAGCAGGAAAGAGCAGAAGAATGAAATTAGCAGGACCAGAAGGGGCCATGAGAAGGCCTTGGCGGTTTGGTTGAAAGAAAACCCCAAGACATTCTACAAATTTGTGAAGAGCAAAAGGATAAGACGTGAGAGGCTAGGACAAATCAAGTGTAACAGTAGAAAAATGTGGCTGGAACCGGAGGAGATTGCAGAGGTACTTAATGAATATTTTCCTTCAGTATTCTCTACAGAAAAGGATCTTGACGATTGTAGGGATGACTTACAGCTGACTGAAAAGCTTGAGCATTTGGATATTAAGAAAGAGGATGTGCTGGAGCATTTGGAAAGCATCAAGCTGGGTAATTCGCCGGAACCGGACGAGATTTACCCCAGGCTACTGTAGGAGGCGAGGAAGGAGATTGCTGAGCCTCTGGCGATGATTTTTGCATCATCAATGGGAACAGAGATTCCGGATGATGGGAGGGTTGCGGATATTGTTCTGTTATTCAGGAAATGGAGTAGAGATAGCCCAGGAAATTGTAGGCTAGTGAGCTTTACTTCAGTGGTTGTTAAGTTGACGGAGAAAATCTTGAGAGGCAGGGTTTATGAACATTTGGAGAGGTATAATATGATTAGGAATAGTCAACATTACGTTGTCAAAAGCAGTTCGTGCCTTGTGAGACTGACTGAATTTTTGACGATGTGACTGAACACATGAAGATAGAGCAGTAGATGCAGTGTATAAGGATTTCAGCATTCATGGAATTTGATAAGGTACCGCATACAAGGCTTATTGAGAAAGTAAGGTGGCATGGGTTACAAGGGGACACTGCTTTGTGGATCCAACTAGCTTGCCCACAGAAGGCAAAGAGTGGTTTTAGACGGGTCATATTCTGCATGGAGGTCGGTGACCAGTGGTGGGTCTCAGGAATCTGTTCTGGGACCACTGTTCTTCGTGAATTTTATAAATGACCTGAATAAGAAAGTGGAGGGATGGGTTAGTAAATTTGCTGAGGACACGGTTGGGGATGTTGTGGATTGTGTGGAGGGCTGTCAGACGTTACAGCGGGATATCGATAAGATGCAAAATCGGGCTGAAAGGTGGCAGATGGAGTTCAAACCAGATAGGTTTGAGGTGGTTCATTTTGGTAGTCAAATATGATGGCAGAACATAGAATTAATGGTAAGGCTCTTGGCAGTGTGGAGGATCAGAGGGATCTATGTGTCCGAGTACATGGGATACTTAAAGCTGCTACACAGCTGCTCGAATCTTGACTTAGTGGTTAAAAAGGCATACGGTGCCTTGGCCTTCATCAACCATAGGACTGAGTTTAGGAGCCGAGAGGGAATGTTTCAGCAATATAGGACCCTGGTCAGACCACATTTGGAGTAGTGTGCTTAATTCTGGTCGCATCAGTACAGGAAGGATGTGGAAGCCAGAGTGGGTGCAAAGAAGACTTACAAGGATGTTGTCTGGATTGGAGAGCATGCCTTATGAGAATACGTTGAGTGAACTCGGCCTTTTCTCTTTGGAGCGACGGAGGATGAGAGGTGATCTGATAGAGGTGTATAAGACGATGAGAGGCATTGATCGTGTGGGTAGTCAGATCACAGGGTGGGTAGTCAGAAACAGGGTGGGTTCACAGGGCTGAAATGGATAACACCAGAAGGCACAGTTTTAAGGTGCTGGGAAGTAGGTACAGAGAAGATGTCAGGGGTAATATCTTTACTCAGAGAGTGGTGAGTGCATGGAATGGGCTGCCGGAGACGGTGGTGAAGATGGATACGATAGGGACTTTTAAGGGTCTGTGGATAGGTGCTTGGAGCTTAGGAACATAGAGGGCTATGGATAACTCTAGGTAATTTATAAAATAAGTACAAGTTCGTCACAGCATTGTGGGCCGAAGGGCATGTATTGTGTTGTAGGTTTTCTGTGTTCTATGTACACCACTCGCTGTGAGATGCGGGGAAGATGTCTGAGGTTTCCGGATAGTAAACACAAAGTACACTGCAGATGCTGTGGTCCAATCAACACGTACAACACGCTGGAGGAACTCAGCAGGTCGGGCAGCATCCTTGGAAACGAGCAGTCAACTCTTCGGGCCGAGACCCTTCGTCAGGACTGAAGAGGGAGGGGCAGGGGCCCTATAAAGAAGGTGGGGAGAGGGTGGGAAGGATAAGGCTGGAAGGTACCAGGTGAAAAACTAATCAGAGGAAAGATCAAGGGGTGGGGGGGGGGAAGCAGAGAGGGGATAGGCAGGAAAGGTGAAGAAGGAATGTAAGGGGAAAGCACTATGGGTAGCAGAAGAAGGCAGAGTTATGAGAGAGGTGATAGGGAGCTGGAAGAGGAGGCAGAGTGAAAGTGGGAGAGGGAGGAGGGAGGGAGGGAATTACCGGAAGTTGGAGAATTCGATATTCATACCAAGGGGCTGGAGACTACCCAGATGGTATATGAGGAGTTGCTCCTTCAACCTGAGTTTGGCCTCATCATGCCAGTAGAGGAGACCATGTATGGACATATCCGAATGGGAATTTGAAGCAGAGTCGAAGTGGGTGGCAACCGGGAGATCCTGTCTGTTGGGGCGAACAGGTTTCCGGGGTCGGTGAGTAGCAGATTCAGCTGTGTGACCCTGTGAGGTTGGGTCCAAGTACAATGCACCCGGGGATGAAGCTGCTCAGGGGTTTTGAGGTGTTGAGCCAGTATTTATTTTCTAAGCTCAGATGTTTGTTTCTGGAGTTCCTTTGGAATTAATGACTGCTAATCTGGGGAGAGGATGTGTTCCCATTCCATCCCTCTCAGATAGAGGCTGAAAGTAAATGGCCTGTTCCGTGTTTGAAACAGAAATAGACCCGTGAGTTTGGTGTTCAAATTGTCTTTGGAAATTCACCCCCCACCCCCCACACTGTCCTCTGCCTCTCAGTAGGTGGAAAACAGGAAGAACCTGAAAATGCGGGAAATCTAGACTAAAAATGGGAAATTGTTGAAATCATTCTGACGTACGGTTGTGAAACCAAATCGCTAACTTAGTTCCTCTTGAAGTGGACCAGTGCACAAGCGCATGTTTTGTGACTGCTAGGAGAACAGTAAAGAAACCTTAGTTTTCCCCTGTAAATAATCCTGGTACCACATTCCCTGTTTTTACTGAAATGTGTTCATTACAGCTGTTGCTCACAAGGGTAATCTCAGGAATGAGAGGGTTTATGTATGACAAGCAATTGATGACTCTGGGCCTGTACTCTATGGAGTTCAGAAGTATAGAGGTGGACGGGAACTTATTTAAACCTACAGAGTGCTGAACAGCCTGGATACAGTGGACATGGACAGGATGTTTCCATCAGACAGAGAGTCTGGGGTCTGAGAGCACAGCCTCGGAATAAAGCAGCTTCCCTTTAAAACTGAGATGAGAGAAACTTTTTCAGCCTAAGAAAGGTCGGTCTGTCGAGTTTGTTACAACAGATGATGGCTAAGAATCTCATTGAGTATATTTATGGCAGAGTGTGATTTTTTTTTGTTAGCCAGAACTACTAGAGGATAAATTGAATATAGCGTGAGGTATCGTTGAATGCAGCCTTCACGATTTTAGATTCTTCATTTCAAAATGGCTGCAGTGCTAATATGTGTCACAATGGCACTCACAGCATATGATGTAGAGTTTCTTAATTCCCTTTTCGGTTACGTTTGGAATGCCACTTCCTCCGTTTCCAGGGTAACAGCCCACCAGAGCTGCAGGAAGTGTTGAACATATTTATGGCTCTGCGGTCATCGCAGAGCAAGGGTAACAGAGTGGTAGTGAGAGGAAAAGATGCCGTGAGCATTGACTGTACGGAATGTATTACACCAGGTCCGGAATGGACTCAGAACTAACAAACCGGTGGGATGGGGTGGCATTTACACAGCTTGGGGTGTTGCTGACATTTTGCAATCAGTTACAATCTGCGCAATAAAATGAAGAGAATAAATCTACAGTTGTAGGAAATTTAAAACAAGAAGGAGGAAATACAGGAAACGCTCCGCAGATCGCCAGATTCCGCATTCCACTCTCTGAGTGAAGCAGTTTCCCTCAGATTCCCCTTAAATAGTTCAATTTTCACCCTAAACCCATGCAACCAACCTAAGGGATGAATGCCAACATGCCTTCTCCCTATTTATACCATCATAGTTTGCATACATCTAGCAGGGGTTCCCAACGGACCCCACGGATAATGTCAGGGATCCATGGTATAAAGAAGTTTGGGAACCCCTGTAACTCAGTTCCTTAAATAACAGCAATTTCAGGATGTATATTATATATATTTCTCTGACATTAAATGCACCTTTGAAACCTTTGTCTGCCAGGGCTACTGCAGTTTCTACACTAACCTGCTGCAAGATCCGAGGGACACCTTGTCAGGCATTGGGTATTCATCCATCCTAATTCATGTCAACACAGCAAGCACCTGTTGTGCAATTTGTGTGCAATCCATGGCCCGACTCTCAGGTAAATATAGACACAGAGAAGTTATTAAAAATCTCCCCATCTCTTTCGGCTCCATTGGTAGATGAGAACGCTGATCCTCATGAGAAATGTTGTGACAGTTATTGGGGCGGTGAGAAAACCACACGTTTTCTCAATGAATTATCCTGCCACCAAACTGTCTGTTATCCATGGAGATGTGCACAATACAGTTGTTGTTTTCAAAGTTCATGAGTGATTCTGGAATGGAAAAAAAATGGTGTAGGAGGGGCTTTTAGTGTCTCTGGGCCTGTGCTCAATGGAAGGGCGGTGACTCTGGGAACAGCAACCTCAATGCAATCCTGCGGTCTGGGTAGATTGGATTGGGACAAGATGCGTGAAACAGAAGGAGAGTCTAGGATCTGAGGTCACCATCTGAACCCATTCAATTGTATCTGGGGACCTCCCCTTCCATCATTCTGTCGGTAGGAGGATCTGAATTGCACCTGTATCAATGCCGGGGGTTGATCGTAATTATAAGTTACTTGCAGACACAAGAATATAACGGAATATTTAACCACCTAATGGGAAAAAGAGTGAAATTCATGATTATCACCACAATGTATTGTGTGATGCCTTTTGTAAATAGCCCAAAGTGGACAGTTAGAGCCGACAGGCAACATCCAGCAACCTGTTTTGATTTTCTAACAGCTTCTGCACTACTGGAAGTTCAGAGATGGAACGACCAGCAGATGTACTGGAGGCACCTCGGGACAGGGTTAAAACAGCCACTGAAATTTTAGCTTCTCCATTGCAAAATAGCTGAGAGCTCAGTATTCATCTTTGTCATAATGAAACCCAGAGCATGTGAGGTTGAGTTCCTTATTTCATATTTTCAGTTCTGCTGAGCGGCTTCTCCACACCAGGGTAACAGCCCACCAGAGCAGGTGACACACAGCCTGGTTCCCTGACCATTGAAAGCATCATCAGGCTCCAGTTCTGTCTGGGATGAGGGATTGTTAACTTTAAAACTGGAAATAGACAAGACACTGCAGCACCTTACCGACAAGAAAGAGTCCTGGGAGTGCTGGTGCTTGGGCTATAATCCTGGAATGGGGCTCCAGAATTATGGGACTGGTAGTGTTAGGGTTTGGCTCTGGCCCAGGTTTGTGCTTCTGCAGATGAGGCTGAATGTTCCTCCTTCTGCAGTAAAGCAGGATTCCGGTCGGGTTGTCGGATAGAGGTTGTAGAACATGAGTTATGATGAAAGGTTGAACAGACTCTGTGCTGTAGGGGAATTCATTTAAATTGGGTGTTCTACACAAGTCCATTCCCCAGGAAGCTTGGACAATTTCAATGAAAAACTTGGGTTGTTTCTATAGAGTGGTGCAGGCTGAGGTTTTCTCAATGAATTATCCTGCCACCAAATTGTCTGTTATACATGAAAATGTGCTCGTTAGAGTTGTTGTTTACAAGGTTCACAAGTGTGATTAGGGAATGAAACGTTTGGGGCATTTGGTGTCTCTGGGCCTGTTCTCAATGGAAGAGTGGTGACTCTGGGAACAGAAACCTCGATGAAATGCTGAGGTCTGGGTGGATCCGATGGGGACAAGGTGTTATGGAGACCGTGGCGGGTTTCATTTCTAAGAACGGCGAATCAGCATACAGAGCAGAGGTGCAGTGGCTAACGGACTGGTGCAGAGCCAACAA
>NW_027332008.1:1714987-1797487 GCF_048418815.1 Hemitrygon akajei | reverse complement strand
GTGGTTGGATACAGGTTGTCGGGCATGAGCAACGAGAGGTTGTGCAAACACTATACTGTAGGGGAATTAATTTAAATTGAGTGTTCTACGCAAGTCCATTCCCCAGGAAACGTGGATCATTTCATTGTAAAACTTGGGTTGTTTCTATAGAGTGGTGCAGGCTAAGGTTTTCTCAATGAATTATCCTGCCACCAAATTGTCTGTTATACATGAAAATGTGCTCGTTAGAGTTGCTGTTTACAAGGTTCACAAGAGTGATTCGGGAATTAAACGTTTGGGGCATTTGGTGTCTCTGGGCCTGTTCTCAATGGAAGAGTGGTGACTCTGGGAACAGAAACCTCGATGAAATGCTGAGGTCTGGGTGGATCCGATGGGGACAAGATGTTATGGGGACCGTGGCGGGTCTCATCAGCAAGAACGACGAGTCAGCATACAGAGTAGAGGTGCAGCGGCTAACGGACTGGTGCAGAGCCAACAACCTGTCTCTGAATGTGAACAAAACAAAATAGATGGTTGTTGACTTCAGGAGAGCACAGAGCGACCACTCCCCGCTAAACATCGACGGCTCCTCGGTAGAGATCGGTAAGAGCACCAAATTTCTTGGTGTTCACCTGGTGGAGAATCTCACCAGGTCCCTCAACACCAGCTCCATAGCAAAGAAAGCCCAGCAGCGTCTCAATAGAGAATAGACAGTAGGTGCAGGAGTAGGCCATTCGGCCCTTCGAGCCAGCACCGCCATTCAGTGTGATCATGGCTGATCATACACAATCAGTACCCCGTTCCTGCCCTCTCCTCATATCCCTTGACCCCGCTATCTATAAGAGCTCTATCTTACTCTCTCTTGGAAGCACCCAGAGACTTGGCCTCCACTGCCTTCTGGGGCAGAGCATTCCACATATCCACCACTCTCTGGGTGAATTAATTTAAATTGAGTGTTCTACACAAGTCCATTTCCCAGGAACCTTGGATCACAACTTGGGTTGCCTCTCTAGAGCAGTGCAGGCTGGGCTGAGACTTGATGGACGTTTGTAAGATTATGACAGGCAAAGGGAGAGTAGATAGACAATATCTTTCTCCCAGAGTTGAAATGTCTAATGCCGGACGTCATGCATTTAAAATGAGGTCGTGTTGTTTCATCGGAGGTGTGAGAGACAAGTTTTGTTTCCCACAGAACGTGGTGTAGCTGGAAGGTCCTGCCTAGGATGGTGCCAGAGGCCGATATAATGGGAACTTGTAAGAGATATTTAGGTGGGCACGTGAACGTGAGGGAAATGGAATGATTGTGGGAATTGTGTAGGCAGGATGAATTAGTTTAGTTGGACAGTTGATTACAAATATAATTGGTTTGGCACAACATTGTGGGCCGAATGGCCTGTTCCGGTGCTGTACTGTTCTATGGTCTGTGCCTGCTATTGAGAAGTTCGGGGTAACGGAGGCAAAAGGAGTGAGTGGGAACAACAGGTCAGCTGGAGCCCAATGTGGGAAACGGGAGATCACCGAGTTCTGTCAGAGAAACGGAAACACTGAGTGTGTTTAAATGGTGAGGGACTGAGGTGCAGTGGGTAGGGAGAGAAGTCAAAGGTACAGTGAACTTATTGTAAGAGCTATTTGGTATAAGTTGGTCCATCTCTCACATCTTCGTGCCCTTTCATGATCTCTCTCTCTCTCTCTGTCTCCATCTCTGGAGACAGATTGTGAATCTACTTCTATTATAAACCTCCTGATTCCCATGATAATCTCGACCATACCTCTTCCCAACCTATCATCTTTAAGATATTCTTCATTCTTCTCAGTTTTCTTGCATCCGCCGAACTTGATCCCACTATGGATGCTGTTCTCACCCGCATCACCTCCATTTCTAGTACGTCCGTGTACACCCCTTCCCACCGCCCTCCTAGTGATGGAGTTCCTCTTGTCCTTGTCTACCACGCCTTCAGCCCCTGCAACTTCCACCATCTTCAAAGAGATCTTACAACTAAACACCACCCCAATCTGTTCTTTCAACAGGGATCACTCCCTCCACAATTCCCTTGTTCATTCATCCCTCCTCACTAATCTCCCTCCAGCCACTTATCCCTGCAAGCGGACTAAGCGCTACACCTACCTGTACATCCCCTCCCTCAGCTCCATTCTGACACAAAACTGTCCTTCCAGGTGAGCCAACACTTCACCTGCGTACCTGCTGGGGTCATCTATTGTGTCCGGTTCTCCCGATGCGGTCACATTTGCACTGGTGAGACCCGCCATAAATTGGGAGACCGTTTTGTCGAGCATCTCTGTATCATCTACCACAAGGGGGACTCCGCAGTGGTCAGACATTTTAATTCGGATTCCCATTCAGAGGTCTCGACCGATAGCCTTCTCTTGTGCCAGAATGAGACCACCCAGAGGGTGGAGGAGCAGGATGTATTCTATCTGGGTACCCTCCAACCTGACTGTATGAATATTGAATTCTCGTTCCAGTAAACAAATGCCCCCACCCACTTCTCTATTCCCCACTCTGAACTTCCATTTCTGCTCACCAGCTCTTTACTTCCCCCTGGGACCCCTCCTTCCCTTTCTCCTATTGACAATGCTCCAATTCTATATTCTCCAGCCCTTGACCTGCCCAACACTTGACTTCACCTATCACCTCCCAGCTCGCCTCTGTCTCTTCCCCCTGGGTCCCCTCCTTCCCTTTCTCCTATTGACAACATTCCAGTTCTATATTCTCCAGCCCTTGACCTGCCCAACACTTGACTTCACCTATCACCTCCCAGCTCGCCTCTGTCTCTTCCCCCGGGGTCCCCTCCTTCCCTTTCTCTTATTGACAACACTCCAGTTCTATATTCTCCAGCCCTTGACCTGCCCAACAATTGACTTCACCTATCACCTCCCAGCTCGCCTTTGTCTCTTCCCCGATCTTTTTATTCAGATCTCTTCCCCTCCTCCTCGGGAATGAAAAAAGGCTGGTGGTCCAAAATGTCGACTGTTTACTCTTGTCCGTAGATACTGCCTGTTGTGCTGAATTCACCCGGCATTTTGTGTCTGTTGCTTTGGATTTCCAGCATCTGCAGGCTTTCTCGTGTTTGAAGTAATTATTTTGGCTTTGTTGAGATTATACCTGGAATATGGTGTAAAATCCAGCTCCTCATACTAACACGGGTTATACAGAACTAAGAACAAACTGCCGGAGGAACTCAGTGGGTCGGGCAGCATCTGTGGAGGGAAACGGACCATCAACATTTCGGGCTGAGACCCTCCCTCTGAACTGAGAGTGGACGGGAAATAGTCAGAGAAAAGAGGTGAGGTGTGGGGATGGGGCAAGAGCTCGGGAGTGAGAGGTGGATCCAGGTGAGGGGGAGGTGAGAAGGTGGAAATAGTGACGGGGTGGGAGGTGAGTGGTTGGGGCAACACCGGGCTACAGAAGATATTTAATTCCATGGAGGATTATCGAAGCGGTTCGAGAGTATTTGTTATAGAGATTGACCAGACTGATTCCTGGAGGACGATGAAGTCTCAGGGATGGTCTTCTCATAAAACAGAGGCCGGCAGATGTGTGGGGACCGAAGGGATCGAGGAAATGAGGATCGGGGAGAAACATGTAGCTGAGATGGGAAAGCAGCCGCCATCTTGTTGATGGTTGGAGGGGCTGAATGGCCACCGCCTGCTGTTTCTTACTTAATATTTCAGTGTTCCTGTCCAGTGAGGCCGGAGGAATGTGAATAGAAATTAGTGTTTATAAACATAGAAGTCGTTTCAATGAATCTTGTTCATTTCCTCTTCGGGTGGGAATTATGTGTCGGACAGGAATGGGAATCGAACCCGTAACTCTGAGAACCGGGAGGTGGAGAGATGGGGACGGGGAAGATACAGAGGGTAAAATTGACAATGTAGCTGGTGTAAATATGAAATAATGTGTAAAATGCGGCAGGTAGGTCGGGCAGTGTGAGAGGGGCGAGGAGCGGATTCAGCGGTTCGGACGGGAGACCCTCCACCCATCACCTGATCCACTTCTCGTTCCCATTTCAAACGCAGATCAGCAGCATCTGCGCTTTTCGCTTCCGAGGCCCTGCCCCCGCTCTCACAGTGGGCGGTGGTTTTCGTTCCGTTCTCTGCTGAAGCGGATCGTCGCCGGGAAACCGGTGGACCGATCGCTGTCTGCGGGACAAATTGATCCAGTTCTCATCGGTCAGTATGGAGGCCGTTCACTACGGGTGAACGCGACCGACAAATTCCCATCGGTATGTACTTTAGCCGATTCCGGGGGAGGGGAACCTGATGTTGGGCAGAGAGTCCAGTCAACTTCCCTGAACTGGCGGCCTCGTCCCGCTTCCTGGACACAACCTGTCGTGGTCGGTCCGGGTTATGGGACCTTCACACCGAACCGCCTGAGATGAGCATCCGCTCAGTCCCTGGTGTTCTGGTCCCAGGAGCGGGTTGAGGTGGTGATGCCGAGACTGAACCCATCCATTAAGACGTACCTGGGGAACTTTACCTCCATCACCCGGCCCAGTATCGGATCCAAACTTCACCTGGATCGACGCCTGGGGTCGATAATTGTTTTACATATTTCCAGCACACTGGAAGCGACCATTAGGCCTGTTGTGTTCTTGCAGACAGAGGGTTAAACAGAGCAATCGCACCCTTGGGAGACTCCTCCACGTGTATGAGTAGTTCCCTCTTTCCCCCGTTCAGACGGTCAGTGAGATCCAGATCTCTGACGTCCTCTCGGGGGACTGGGAAGTTTATTTCCATCTTCTTTCCATTGCTACGACTTGCCGAAATGCTGACAGTGTTTCCCGATATCTGCACTATTAATGCGAGAATTAAGTCTTGTTCGTTTATCTGGGTTTCTCAGCAGATCGGCAGCATCTTGGACAGTTCTGGAACTGGTTCTTTCACCATTTGTCCTTTCAGAGATGTAGTCTGATGTACCGAGTTCCCATAATTTTCTACTTTATAATTTTACATTTTGTTCCTGCTACACTGCAGGAAACATGGCAGCCAGCTGTGCTGGACAAGATCCCACACAGCAGGAAGATTGTGATCAAATGTGCTCGGTTTAGCTGCTGGGGTCAGGCTGAAGTGTATCCGCATCCTTTATACAGACCGGGGAACCAGCCTGAGCACCGGCCCCGGCAGAGGGTCATTCGGTTCCAATTCCACCTTAGTTTGTGAATCGGAAATGGCAGGAACACCACGGCAAATTGCCGGCATCAAAGCGTCTTTGTATGGGTGATAATATTGGGCTGGTGACTCTGAGGATATGGAACTGGCAGTATACGGGCTTCAGTCCAGGTTGGTAATTCGACAGTTGGGATCAGAATTTCCTCAGTCTGCAGTGAAGCTGAAATCCCGGGCGGTTGGGCATTGGTTATGGGGAAATCACCGTCTACAATGCCTAATAGGACATCATATCAGTCAAGTATTTTGGAGATTATTTAAGAGTTAACTAGGGAGTTAGGTGAAGTTGGGCAGTGATGTTGTTCATCTGAACTTTGGTAAGGTCTGTAACAAGATCCCACATGTCAGCTGATTGGGAAGGTTCGGTCACGTGGGATTCACGGGGAGATGGCGAGGTGGATTCACACCGGGCTCGAGAACAAGAAACAGGGAGATGATTAAAGATGGTTTTAGCGAATTGAGCCCTGTGATATGTGGGATGTGTGTGTCAGTGTCGAGACCTCTGTAATTAATTCATGCCATTGATTTGTATATGAATGTACATGGCACGATGAGCAAGTTTGAATTGAATTAAGCTGAATTGATTTCTTAAATCCTTCACATACATGTGCAATAAAAATTTTTACGTTACGTCTCGGTCAAAATGTGCAATGAAAGTAATTTATAATAATTTATAATATATTGAACAGTCCATATAATATAGAGTACACTCAATTGAGCGTGAGTTAACTAGTCTGATGGCCTGGTGGAAGAAGCTGTTCCGGAGCCTGTTGGTCCTGGCTTTTATGCTGCGGTACCGTTTCCCGGATGGTAACAACTGTAACAGTTTAAAATAAATTGAACATTCCATATAATATAGATTACCACAGAGCAACGTGAGTTAATTAGTCTGATGGCCTGGTGGAAGGAGCTGTTCCGGAGCCCGTTGGTCCTGGATTTTATTCTGCGGTACTTTTTTTTCGGAAGGTAGCAGCTGAAATAGATTGTGGTTGGGGTTTCTCTGGCCCCCAATGATCTTTCGGGCCCTCTTTACACACCTGTCCTTGTAAAGGTCCCGAATCATGGGAAGTTCACAACTACAGATACGCTGGACAGTCCGTACCACTGTCTACAGAGTCCTGCGATTGAGGGATGTACAGTTCCCATACCAGGCAGTGATACAGCCAGTCAGGATGCTCTCAGTTGTGCCCCCATAAAAAAACTTCTTCGGAATTAGGGGTTTTGGCATATAGATGAGGGTAGTGCAGTGGATGTGATCTACATAGATTCTAGTAAGGCATTTGACAAGTTCAAACGGTAGGCTTATTCAGATAAACAGAAGGCATGGGATCCAGGGAAGTTTGGCCAGGTGGACTCAGAATTGGCTTGCCTGCAGAAGGCAGAGGGTCGTGGTGGAGGGGGTACATTCAGATTGGAGGGTTGTGACTAGTAGTGTCCCACTAGGATCGGTTCTGCGACCTGTACGTTTCGTGATTTTTATTAATGACCTTCATGTGGGGTAGAAGGGTGGGTTGGCAAGTTTGCAGACGACACAAAGGTTGGTGGTGTTGTAGATAGTGTAGAGGATTGTCGACGATTGCAGAGAGATATTAATAGGATGCAGAAGTAGGCTGAGAAGTGACAGATGGAGTTCAACCCGGAAATGTGTGAGATGGTACACTTTGGAAGGACAAACTCCAAGGCAGAGTTGAAAGTAAATGGCAAGATACTTGGTAGTGTGGAGGAGCAGAGGGATCTGGGGGTACATGTCCAGAGATCCCTGAAAGTTGCCTCACAGGCAGATAGGGTAGTTAAGAAAGCTTATGGGGTGCTAGCTTTCATAAGACGAAGGATAGAGTTTAAGAGTCGTAACGTAATGATGCAGCTCTATAAAACTCTGGTTTGGCCGCACTTGGAGTACTGTGTCCAGTTCTGGTCGCCTCACTATAGGAAGGATGTGGAAGCATTGGAAAGGGTACAGAGGAGATTTACCAGAATGCTGCCTGGTTTAGAGAGTATGGAGTATAATCAGATATTAAGGAAGCTAGGGCTTTACTCTTTGGAGAGTAGGAGGATGACAGGAGTCATGATAGAGGTGTACAAGATATTAAGAGGAATAGACACAGTGGAGAGCCGGCGCCTCTTCCCCAGGGCACCACTGCTCAGTACAAGAGGACATGGCTTTAAGGTAAGGGGAGGGAAGTTCAAGGGGGATATTAGAGGAAGGTATTTTACCCAGAGAGTGGTTGGTGCGTGGAATGCACTGCCTGAGTCAGTGGTGGAGGCAGATATACCAGTTAAGTTTAAGAGACAACTAAGGTATACGGAGGAATTTAAGGTGGGGGGTTATGTGGGAGGCAGGGTTTGATGGTTGTCACATTATTGTGGGCCGAAGGGCCTGTAATGTGCTGTGTTATTCTATGTTCTATGTTATTCGATACCGAACTTCCTCAACCGTCTGAGGCGCTTCTGCGCCTTTTTCACCGCACAGCTGATGTGAACAGACAGTGTGAGATCCTTGGTGATGGGGATGCCGAAGAACTTAAAGCTGTTCACTATCTCAGCCCCAGATCGACTAATATCAATAGGGGTTTACCCGTCTCCATTCCTCCTGTAATCCACAACCAGCTCCTTTATTTTTGCGACATTGAGAGGAAGGTTGTTACTTTGCCACCACTGTGTCAGAGAGATGACCTCTTCCCTGTAGGCCACCTCGTTATTGCTTGAGAGGAGGCCAATCTATGTGGTGTCGTCGACAAATTTCATTAGCAGATTAGAGCCGTGGGTGGCGACACAGTCATGTGCATACAGGGAGACTAAATTCGGGAGACTGGATGTTATGGCAACAGATGACATTGAATTTCAAAGACATCTTGGTCAGTTTTTGAGATCGGCTGAGGAATGGCAAATCGTTTTTAACTTGGACAAGTGAGAGCTGATGCATTTTGGACAGTCAACTAGGTAGGACTGGTATAATGAACGGGAGGGCATCGGGTGTTGTGGAACAGAACGACCTGGGGTGAAAAGAGTACAGTCACTGAAAGTGGACGTCAAGTATAGAGGGTGAACAAAAGGGCTTTAATAATGCTGGCCATCAGCTAGGGTACTGAGTTCTGGATTATGGGCATTATATTGTAGTTATATAATTTTTTGGTGCGGATACACAGAGTATTATGTACAGTTGTGTTCACCCTACTGTAGTACAGATATTATCAGTCTGGAGATGGTGCAGACGAGATTGCTGAAGATACTGCCTGGACTAGAGGGCCCAGTCATAGGAAGAGGTTGGCCTAGCTGGATCCTCATTCCAGAGGAGAATGGAGTTGACATTGTAGGAGTTTATAAAACCAAGAGGGAGTATAGATAATGTGGTTGGTCATATTATTTTTCCAAGGGTTCAGGATTCAAGCTTGCGTAATGTCATTCCAGTATAGCAGAACAAAATAATTGTTACTCTGTGTTCGAAGCAGGACACAGAGAAAAAAAAAACAACAAAATGACAGAGACCACAATAATAAACAACACACAATACATAAAATATGATAGCTTAAATCATTGATTGCAAGTCCCTAAAGTGACGTTAGGAACAGGAGTGTCTGGACATACGGAGACTGCCAATAATTGCCTGTCCATAAAGTGACGTCAGGCACAGGAGAATCTGGGCATACGGAGACTGATTTTGATTGTATGTCCCTAAAGTGATGTTAGCCACAGGAGAATCTGAAGATATGGAGACTGATATTGATTGTCTGTCCATAAAGTTACTTTAGGCACAGAAGTGCCTAGAAATGTCAGGAAACTAGTAGTGGTTAGAGTGTGGAGGGTGGGTTATGAGTATAGGTGTATCAGGCTCACTACTTGGGGAAAATGACTGTTTGGAGCCTAATTGTCCTGGCGTGGATGTTACAGATCCACAATTCCTTTAAGGTAGCACCAGAGTCGTAAAGAGAGTTTTGGGCATCTTGACCTTTATAACGCAGGTTATTTAGAAGAGGGGTTGGGATATTAATGCTAAAGTTGTAAAAGACACCGTGATTTCCAAATATGCAGAATTGTGTGCAGTTCCGGTCAGCTGCTGGGAAGAAAGATATCGATAAGCGTGAAAGAGAGCACGGAAAATTACACGGACATTGTTGGTGTTTCAGAAAGTAATTATAGTGTTAGGTTGAACAGGTTGGAACTTGATTACCTGGAATACAGAGAAATGATGGGGTATATGTAGCGTTCCAACTTTTTTATGTCATTTGCCCCTACAATTAAAGCAGGGGTCCATGGACCCCAGGTTGGGAACCCCCGCTTGAGATATAGAGATCTATGATGGTATAAATAGGGTGAATAAAGGTAGGAATTTTCCCCTCAGGTTGGGTAAGATCATGGATTTAGGGCAAAAAGTGACACATTTATGAGGAATCTGAGGGGAAACTACTTCACTCAGAGGGTGGTGCGAATGCGGAACCAGCTCCCAGCAGAAGTAAGAGATGGAGGCTCGATTGTAGAATTTGAGAGATGTTTGTGTGGGTATATCAATGAGGGAGGTATAGAGGGCTATGATCTGGGTGCAGGGAGATAGGACCACACTGACCATGACACGGACTGGATGGGCTAACCGTCCTGTGTCTGTGCTCTAAGGGCTCTGTGAATCTGAATTGAAACTTCTACACACAATCGACAGGTCGAATCCAACAATGTGATTTTATTTTTGGACCAGCGTCTGCACTGCTGAGAGCTCTGTAGAGCTGGAACTACCATGAAATTTACTGAATGCATCCAGAAAGGGTGAATACAACCACTGGAATTTTAGTATCCCCATTACAAAATGGCTGAATGTTCCGTTCATCTTTGTCACAATGAAACCGAGAACGTGTCACACTGAGTTTGTTGTTTCCCCGCTCGGTTATCTTTGCGAGCCACTTCCTCCGTCACCAGGGCAACAGCTCACCAGAGCTGCAGAGAGTGTTGAACATGTTTATCGCTCTCTGGTTGCTGACTCTCAGCGGAGAGAGAGAGTGACCTCAGATACGAGGATGTTTTCAGCAGTTACTGTCCGGGATGGAATGAAGAAGATTGTAGGGATCGTATTTATGCAATTCTGTTCTGGGTGTCAAACATCTTGCAGTTAGTCATCGTTTCTGCAAGAAAAGAAACCAAAAAAAAAAATCTCTTGTACTGAGTTTCCAGTGCTATATTTCCAATTTAATATTTAGAACATTTTGTTCCTGCTACACGACGGGGAAAGTGCCGGCACATAGACATGGGCTACACCGCACTCAACAATAAAATAATGAACAAATGTGCTCAATGTAACTGTGGAGGCAACTCTTCCGCTGACCCCGTCCAGACAACGGATCATCAGGCTTCAGTTCTGTCACTCGTTGGTGTGGGAGCGTAAGATTTTGAACTGGGATTAACTGAGACACTGGCGCATATTACCGGCAGCAAAGAGCCTTGGGAGAGTTGGTGTTTGAGATACAATCTTGGAATGGGAGCTCCAGGAATATGGAAATGGCATTGTTTGATAGATAGATAGATACTTTATTCATCCCCATGGGGAAATTCAACATTTTTTCCAATGTCCCATACACTTGTTGTAGCAAAACTAATTACATACAATACTTAACTCAGTAAAAAATATGATATGCATCTAAATCACTCTCTCAAAAAGCATTAATAATAGCTTTTAAAAAGTTCTTAAGTAGTTTACTTAAATACATTAAATACAATCAACCCCGGCACTTTAACATATCTTACTCCTGGCGGTTGAATTGTAAAGCCGAATGGCATTGGGGAGTATTGACCTCTTCATCCTGTCTGAGGAGCATTGCATCGATAGCAACCTGTCGCTGAAACTGCTTCTCTGTCTCTGGATGGTGCTATGTAGAGGATGTTCAGGGTTTTCCATAATTGACCGTAGCCTACTCAGCGCCCTTCGCTCAGCTACCGATGTTATACTCTCCAGTACTTTGCCCACGACAGAGCCCGCCTTCCTTACCAGCTTATTAAGACGTGAGGCGTCCCTCTTCTTAATGCTGCCTCCCCAACACGCCACCACAAAGAAGAGGGCGCTCTCCACAACTGACCTATAGAACATCTTCAGCATCTCACTACAGACATTGAATGACGCCAACCTTCTAAGGAAGTACAGTCGACTCTGTGCCTTCCTGCACAAGGCATCTGTGTTGGCAGTCCAGTCTAGCTTCTCGTCTAACTGTACTCCCAGATACTTGTAGGTCTTAACCTGCTCCACACATTCTCCATTAAAACTGCTTCGGTTTACGTTGGTGCTTTTACAGATGCGGCTGGATGTTCCTCCTTCCGCAATGAAACAGACGTCTCCGGTGGCTGGATATTAGTAGCGTGAATCTCTCAGTGTGAGATTGGGAATACCTAGTATGAGATGTGGAAAAGATGTGCGGGCTGTGACCCTCTGAGGTTGGATCCTGGGATACCACACATGTTTTGACCCAGATAAAATGAATCAGGGGATTAAGTTGTCCGGGTTTATGAGATGTTGATCGAGTATTTCTGTTCTGTGCTCAGATGTTTGGTTCTGAAGTTCCTTTGGAAGCAAAGCAGAGAATGAGTTCCCATTCCATCCCTCACAGGGAAAGGTTGTGATTAAATACACTGTTTTGTGTTTGCACCAGTAGACATAGACCGGGGTTTCAGAATTCAATTCACATTTGGAAATCCCCCCTCACTCTCACCTGTCTGTCTGCCAGTGGGAGTCAAACAGAAACTCAAGATGCTGAAGGTAGAACAAAACATGGAACAGTACATCTCAGGAACAGGCCCTTCGGCCACAATGGTGTGCCAAACCAGCTAAAAAGTAAATCAACCCCCTCCCTCAAAATCTAGGGTTTGTGGGGGTGGGGGTGAAGTTAGGGCGGGAGTGATAATTTACATCAACTGAATAACAACAAGCCTGGATATAGTGGAAATGGAGAGGGTGTCTGGATTAGACGGAGAATCTGGGAACTAAGGTTGCTGCCTCAGAATAAAGAAGCTTTACTTTAAAACTGAGATGAAAGCAATTACTTCAGCCAAAGGTTGTTTGATCTGTGGAATTTGTTACCACTAAGGGCGGTGGAGGCGATCATTGGGTATATTCATGTTATGGATTGCTAAATAGGTTGAGAATTATAGCAGGAAGGAAGAATACGGTGTTGGAAAATAATCCCCCTTGATTGATTACGGAGCATTCTAGAATGACTTAATCACATAATTCTACTCCTATATATTATGACTTGTATTTTATACCATGACTGAATGATGACTTCCTTGTATCCCATCACAAACAACAGAAAATCTTCAGATGCTGGAAATCCAAGCAACACACACAAACTGCTGGACTAACCGAGCAGGCCGGGCAGCATCTATGGAAGAGAGTAGCGTCGACATACGGATGTTGCCTGGCCTGATGAGTTCCTCCAGAATTTTGTGTCTGTTCTTTTGTGTCAGGCTTGGTAAAGAGTGAGGGGCAGTTACAGATTTCTTCACTCGGATTATGACACAGCGTTCAAGATTTAAATTTCAGGTTAATGCTTTGTTCTCGTTTGTTTTAGTAACATACTTCATTATCTCTCTGGTTAAAGTTAGACCTGCGGTGAGAGGTTTATTGGAAGAAACGCCCACAACTGGAAGCAAACCACAGCTGAAAACGAGGGAACAGCAGCAAGTGAACCAGCCCGAGGATTGAGAGCACCGACTGGAGAGAACCATTCTGACTCGGAGATTGCATTGATACAGCCAGGAGAAAGTTTGGTGAGTCTCATTTACCCAAATACTAGTCCTTTAGACATTACATTTCTGTACCAAGGAAGGTAGGAAATAACTGGAGTGGGACTAAATAAACCCAGAAGTGCCAGTTATGCCAGTTGCAATCATTCCAGATCTGCTAATGTGCTGTCAGCATCAGCTCTGTGAAGCCACGCACATCCCTCATATTGTTAGCTCATTTCAAACTTGTCACTCCTGATGTTTCCTTGCTTGTCTGTGTTACGTCATAATAATCTCAAAATGCGTTGAGAATTTTTTTCCCTTCAGAAGACGCTACAGTTGTTTCCTGCTGTAGTGATTGTAGAAATGTGGAATTACCATGAACTACAGCAACATGTCATTGACCCCTCTGTCTATTGCAAGCTGCAATGATATACTTGCCCTCGATTATATCGTCGTGCAAGCCTCTGCTAAGAGCAAATCCTCTTGAAGCCAAATGTCCCAGCACATTTCATTCAGTCCTAACTAGCAAATGCCAACGAATAATTTAAATTTACATACCCTGTCGCCATCGTGTTTTTCAACCAATAAATTGTCAGAACCTATGAATCTGTGATTAAGCAGAAATAGGTTTGGCAATGTTCCCATTTGACCCTGTACCAAAGCCATGGGTTATACCTGTACTTGAGATGAACGAATGTCCTTGCAGCCAGGACTACTAGAGCTGCCGGAGTCGGTTTAAACTCAGTCATTTCGGGATGGGAAGCAGCGTGTTGGGTCAGATGATGGAGGAGTTGATATAAAGGTAGATGCAATGTTCAGAGAGACTGTGGAAAGATTGGCTGTGGAGAGGGCATCGTGTAGTGAAAAGCAGCAACAGTTTCCCTTCCCCCTCCTCACTCACCCTCTCACCCTCCTGTTCTTTTGCCAGTATTGATCGCGGGAGTTAGGAACTCTTTCTACTCACTGCCCAGAGAAATTAAAGCCTTTGATTCCATTCAAAGCTCTGTTTGCTTATAAAGAGTGGGGTTGAAGTGTTATCGAAATGAACATGGGAGAATGCGTAACGAAAGTTTAAATCAGATCAGCAGCAGGTTCGGAGGGCAGAGTGGTCCACTTATGCATTTGGTGTGTTGATTAGAAAAGTTCTGACAGTTTAATTCGTGTAAGCCAATATAAGTTCTGCATAATAATTATATTATGCAAGTGAAAAGAAACCATACATTGATTAAGTATATACATCGAGATTTGTGTGTTAATGTTGTATCCCAGCAGGTTGCGGATTGAGCGAGACACAATCGGTGAGCTGGTCAGCGCGGTACAGTCTCCCCATCTACCGCACGCACCAGCTCACCGCCCCGCCCAATGCCCCACGCGCGCCCTCTCGCGGAAATCCGTCACCCTCGGGCTGACGTTGAGAAGATTTAAGCATGCTGCGCGTGCCCGGTATCTCTCGTGAACTGACGTGAGATTTACTTGTCTCTCATTGGTGACACCAAATACCAATTTAGCATACCAACCAATGGGGATATGGGCTTCATCATTAAGGAGTTTCCTTAACAAGGAGTTGGCGGAGCTGTAAAGGCGACGGATTGAAGTGGGAGTTCAGGGGGTTTATCTCCTCTGAATGAGCTAGGATGGAGAAGGCTTCAGCATATTTTCAGTGGACACCGATAAAGTGTTGCCTGCAAGTGCGGAGTCGGGGTGATTTTGACAGCAAGTCACGATCTTACTATCTGACACGGTGGGCTGGAGGGACCCAGTGGCTGCCTTTTGTTTGAGGTGTCTGGGTTTAAACAACAGAGAAAACAGACGCACCTTAGGCCAGCAGGCTGTTTCAGTGGGTGTTGTGTGGTCAGATGCTTGGAGTATGGTTGCTCCCTGTCTGCATTAGGGACAAAATGCAACATTTACAAGTCTGTTATTGACTGGAAACATCTATATTCATTCTTTTTTATTTGTTTATGATACAATCATTGTCCAATTTATGTTCAAGTTTAATAGTCATTCAAAACATACATGAAAACACACGAACACAGCCAAATACAACAGCGTTACTGCACACAAAGCCTCCTAGCTGGGAACTGCCTCTCTGAGATACCCCAAGGGCATAGGCATTTCCTGAATAATATTATCTATCCATCATAGCATCTGTCATCCTCTCCTTCTTTTGCCTTCTGTTTTACCGAAAATGAGAGTCGTCTCCAAAGAATCCTGTCCCCTCATGATGTGGTCAAAATAATTGAGCTTTTCAAGCTTCCCAGTGAGCAGTCTGGCGTATTTCTCCAAGTATTGACTTGTTGGATCTTCTTGCTGTCCAACGAACACTTTCCCCCAACATCCAAGTTCAGAGGCGTTGATTATTTTGTATTCAGACTTACTAATAGTCCAGCTCTCACAGCCTTACATCACAACTGGAAATACTATATACTTGACTCTACGGTCCTTCGTAAACAATGTTATGTCTCTGCATTTCAGTATTTTATCTAAATTTGCCATTGCTGCCCTCCCCAGAAGTAAGCGCCGTTTAATACGCTGCACTTACCATCATTTTCAATCTTTCTTTACTGATTAAAAATGTATATGAATAGATACAAATCAAAGGTGAAGCTATATCAAATACATAATGGAATAAATGTACAAACAAAGAAAATGATATACACTGTCAAAATGATGTGTAATATAATATTAGGCTATTACGTATAAACAGAGAACCACAACTCCTCTTAATAATTCATACAAAAAAAGACTGGTAATGTTCTATTTATAGGAGAGAAAAAAACACTAAACTAACCTAAAACAAAAAAGGGGGGGGGGGAACTGGACATTCCATTTGAGGACAAGATTACAAAAAAAGAAGAAAACGTCCTTCTGGTCAAATCTGAAACTTCACGGGGGCAGAAAGAAAAGAAAGAAAATAACTAAAAAAATAAAAAAAGAAAAGAAAAGAAATTAGATCTTATGAAAATATTGAATAAAAGGTGGCCAGGTTTGTTCAAATTTGAAAGATGTATCGAATGTCCGACTTCTAATTTTCTCCAAGTTTAAACAAAACATAATGGAGGAGAGCCTGAAAAAAGCAGTAGGTGGATTAGGATCCTTCCAATGCAACAAAATAGCTCTCCTACACAATAAATTTGAAAAGGCTATCACATTTACCATCTATAGAAATCTTTGAACCAGGGAAGATAAAATCCGTCTCTGTTTCCACTTCCTTTCCATTTATTACCACAGAGTTAATAGGCCTGGCTGGTTTTCTTAATATTAAGCAAGAAGCCAGCTTCAACTTTCTTCTTTCACTTTCATTAGAAGCTTCTTCAGATCCTCCTCACTTTCAGCCATTAGAATAGTATCACATGCATATCTGAATTTATTAATATTCTGTCTGGTAATTTTCACTGCAGCATTTTGAGTCCTCTGGACTCAATTCCTCATATGTTCAGCATATAGATTAAATAAGCAGGGTGACAATATGCAGCCTGGTCATACTCCTTTCCAAACCTTGAACCAGTTTTTGTTCTGTGTCGTGCTAACTGTTGCTTCTTGCTCTTTGTACAAATTTCTCATAAGGCAGAACCGATGTCCAGGTATTCCCATTTCTTTAAGGATTTGCCATAGTTTATTATGGACCACACTGCTGAAGGCTTTAGAGTAGTCAATAAAACATAGATAAATACTTTTCTGAAATTCTCGCGATTTCTCCATTATCCAGCGTAGGTTAGCAATTTGGTCTCTGGTGTCTCTGCCTCTTCTAAAAGCAGCTTCTATCTGGCAGTTCGTGTTCCATATATTGCTAGGGTCTTGCTTGCACAATCTTTAGCTTTACCTTTCTAGCACGTGAAAACTTTCGGTAATTTGAACAATACTTTACATTTCCGTTCTTGGGTATTGGGATAAAAACGGAACTTAATCCAGCCTAAAAGTCATTGTTGTTTATATTTTCCCAGATCTGCTGGAAAATTGAATGCAACACTTTTATAGCATCACCTTTTAGAATTTTCAACAATTTTACTGAAATATTGTCACATCCTGCAGCCTTATTATTGGCAATGTTTTCTATCACGCATTCGACTTCACTTTCCAGAATGTCTGGCTCTAGATCGATGAGGGAGTCATTGCAGATGTCTTCGCTGTTGGATCTTTCTGCAATTCTTCTGTGTGTTCCTGCCAACTCCCTTTGTCCTTTGCTTCTGTAAGGTCCTTCCCTTCTTTGTCTTTTCCTATGCTCATTTTAGGTGAAATGTTCCTTTGATTTCTCTAATCTTCTGCAACAGATCTCTTCTTTTTTTTTTCCAATTCTGTTGGCTTCTTCAGCTTCACTGCATCGCCCCTATAAGTAAGTTTCCTTATATTTCCTTGCTATCTTCTTGAAATTTGTGTTCAGTTGGAGGTCTTTGTACCAATCTCCATTTACTCCCTGGAATGTCGGAGAGGGAGCAGTGACCTTACAAAAGTGTTTTAAATTTGAATGACAGAGTAACTGTTTTTATATGTGTACTTTTTATATATGTGTAATTCAGGTCATTGCCAGCAGGTGGGGCTTTCTTCCACCCGGACGTCAGACAAGAAGACAGCAATCAACCAACGTCAGTCACTGTCAGAATGGACACAGGTATGTTCATTGGGCTCTTTCTCATTAACTCTGTCATCATGGTACACGTGTAGTCAAATCGTCAATAATTCAGAGGGATAAACTTGGGCGATAAAGGGACAGAGAGAAAGTACCATCAAACGGGGTCATTGTTCCAACTGGTAAAGCGTCCATGAGCACTGGAACAATTCACCAGGTCCAGCACAGGGACCTAACAAGGGGAATGGTCGAATCACTCCCCTCACCACACAAATCTTCACCTGAGTGGAGGGGAAGGAGCCCCTGAATAAGGTAGAAGTGGGTAACACACAGACAGGAATACAACAGCGGGCAATGTAACAGTCGAGGGAACAGATAGAATTTCCGTCAGCATTTGGTATGCCCTGATGTGGGAAATGCCTCCGACAGCCATTGAGAGAAACAGATGTTGTTTTATGTTTGGAAGGGCAATGTTGAATTCTCCCCAGATTAACGGTTTGTTGCACAATGGAGATGAGGGGAGTTCCCGGTGTTTGTTTTCTGTGGCCGAGTTAAAGAACGTTATATTGAGGGAGGACGGGCTGGGTGCAGGAGACAGTTAACAACAGAAATTGTACTCAGGGAATCTGGGGGTGGGGGCTACTGAAGCAATGAAATGTCCTTGGCGAATAGGATTAAAGTAAAACAAAATAATAAGTGGAGAGGACACCGTACAAAATGCTGGAGGAACTCAGCAGGTCAGGAAGCACCTACAGAGAAAAAATAACCTTCAACGTTTCGGGCTGAGAATCTGTAAATTGATTTCAAAGTCGTCTTGGGTACATAAAATGGAGTCAGCACTAGAGGAGCGTTGTTCTGGCTGAAGGTCTGTGACCAGTAGTGTCCGCAAGGATCACTGTTTCGCCATGCGTCGTGTCTGTCAATCAAATAGGTTAATCATATGATATACTGGGTGGACTTATTCGTTGATTTACAGAGTTGGAGGAGTTGAACATATTTGGGACTGTTGTCAACGTGTTCAGCATCCAGTTAGAAATAGGAACAGAGAGTCACCAAGTACAGATAATTCAGGCAAATGTGAGAAGTTGCATTTTGAGAGGTCAAATTCGCGAGCAATGTGCACAGTGAATGTTGGGACTGATAATAAGATTGATGTACTGTCGGGTCTTGTGATGGGTATGCACAGCTCCCTGAAGGTGGCAACACAATTGGTAGTGTGCTAACGATGAGTTGAGGTATTTGTTAAAGTTAGACTGTAACTGGATACACGTTGGTTAAGAGACAATTTCAGTATTGTGCACAAATCGAGAATGATGTGGAGGGTCTGTAGAGGGTGCAGACGAGTTTCACCACAAAAACCTGAGGTAACAGGTTTAAGTTTAGATGGTAAAGTTTAAAGGGGATTTAGGATGCATGTTTTCCACAGAGAGTGATCGGTGTCTGGAATGAACTGCCGAGGGAAGGACTGGAAACAGATACTCAGCAGCATCTGAGAGGCGTTTGAACTCATGAGTAGGCCAAGAACGGAGGGATATTGATCATGTTCCTGAAGATGGGATTGGTTTAAATTGGCATCGTGTCTGCATACGCATGGTACATCTACTATTTTATGTTCTATGACCGACTACAGATCTGAACTCCTCCATCTCCGCCTTCCTGTCAAATTGTGAGGATCACCAACTGTTCCAGTTGACGAGATTCTACATGGAGCGACTGCAGCAGGCGATTGAGGAGGGTGTGGAGGGAGTCAGCTTCATGTTAATGGGCGAGGATCACTTCACCGGGCGAGAGTATCACGTAAGTGGGAGGAACATAGACTGAGTGTAGATTCTACTGAATCTATCACAAACCGACAGAACCGGTGTAACAGCACCTCTGGGCAGTGAAAATCCTGTAATGCTTGTGGGGAACATCAAGAAAAGAGTTTTCATCTGCGGAAACCCTGAACCTTCATTAACCAATACAAGCCTCTCTCCAGTTTTCTGATCACATTCATTTATAGACAGATTAGGATACAGGCAATGATTGAGAGGTGAATTTAGTGATGTGACACTTGACGGACATTGCAAGTGGACAGAAAACCACTTTACACCACTCTCTCTGACATCACACCATGTTCCCAATGTTCGACCTTAGTGGCCATTCATCAATGTGTTCCCCTGATGACCCATGGGTTTCCCACAAATCAAATATACAGTGACCTATTTCTCAGCTCATTCTCAGTCTACCTTCAACCCCATTTTCAACTCAGGCAACACTGACTATCGTCTCTCATTTGAACTGCTGACTCTTATTTTGATCAATATCCCAACATGCCTCATGTTTCTGTTACCTTCTGTTCCTTGTGACTTCCAATTTGAGTTTGTAATTACCACAGCTTATACTGTTAACATGGAAAGTGCAACATTAGTGCCACTGAAAATATTCTAAACATCTACAGCTAACATAGAATTACAAAGAAACAGCTTTCCAATGGTCCTCGTGCTACTGGAGTGCATTCACCTATTGCCACCCAGAATGAATATTAGTGCAGTGCCAGACACCATACTGAACACTACATTCCACGTGAGGCAGCTGACAATTTCAGTCCAAACTTCTTACTCAACATTACCACCAGTTGGCTTTGGTCTGTCACACATGCACAATAGGCCTGAGTTTGCTGACTGCTCCTCACTGCCAGTTTCCAGCTGTTGGCTGCCACTGGACCCCTCATGGAGCCTGGCAGTGAAGTGTGAAGCTGCTGCGGTTCACCAGGGATTACCCTGGCGAAAATCAACAGTGACCCGGCCATAGTATCACCTAGTCATAGTCAACAAACCCTACAGTACAGCAACAGGCTCTTCTGCCCATCTCGTCCACACCGACCTATTATCTGCTTAGTCCCATTGATCTGAACCCGGACTGGAGACATCCAAAACTCCCCCATTAAATGAACTTATCCAAACTGATCTTAAATAATCAACTCGAATGTACATCGACTAATTAAGATGGCAGCACGTTCCGGGCTCTTCAGCAACCTCTGAGTGAACAAGTTCCCCCTCATATTGCCTTTCACCTGTCATCGTTACCCTATGATCTCTAATTCCAGTCCCACCCAACCTCAGTAATAAACGCATTTTCGCACTAACGCTCTCTATACCTTTTATAAACGTGTATACCTCTGTCACATCTTTCATGGTCCTCCTACACTCTATGGAATAATGTCCTAGCCTATTCACACTTTCTCTATATCTCAGATCCTCAACTCCTGGCAACAATCTGTATTTTATTCTTCACTCGTTCAATCTTATTGATATCCTTCCGGGAGGTAAGTGTACACATTGCTTCAAATTAGCCTCTGCAACATCAACTTCGACATAATATCCCAAATTCTGTATTCAATATTTTGATTTATGAAGCCCCATGTCCAAAAAGCTTTAGAACGCCATCTACCTTCGACAACACTTTCAAGAAATTTTGGATCTGTATCACTTTGCAGGATCTCATCACACTTCCTACTCTTGTCATTGCTACCAATGTGGACCAAGACCTGCTCATCCTGCCCTTAAGAAAGTTTCAGAGTCGATACGAGATATCACTGACCTCGGCAACACACCAACCAAAAATCCTGTTCTCGTAAATAGAATCTCCAGTCTGTTCTCCTGACCATTGAATTCCCCCTGTCAGTGCAGCTCAGCACTTCTCATCCCTTCTGAGTCACAAAGCCAAACTCAGAGCCAGAGGCATAATCACCGTGGCTTTCCTCTGCGAGGCCATACCCCGAAACTGAAAGCCGTATACCTGTTATAGAGGGGTTTCCTGCAGTGGCTGTCTATCCCTTTCTTACCCATAACCCCGCCTCCCCCGCTGACATCACCCAGTTCCTGTGTACTGTTCCCTTACCCCGCTGATGTCACCCAGTTGCCTGTGTCCTGTTCCCTTACCCCGCTGACGTCACCCAGTTGCCTGTGTCCTGCGTCCAGCTCCCTCCCTGTACAGTCTGTCAGTCAACCTCTCAGCCTCCCGAGTGATCCCGGGTTCATCCAGCTCCAGCTCCCATTCCTCAGCACAGTCTGTAAGAAGCTGCAGCTGGATGAAATTCCTGAAGGTGCAGTTGTCAGGGACACTGGGGGCCTCCCTGTCTTGCCGCACCCAGTAGGAAGAGCATCCCACTATCCTGCCTGACATTCCCACTGTTCTAACCGTGACAAAAAGAAGGGAAATATTACCCAAGATCTACCTAAATCCTTCGCCTCTCCTCACTGATCCCTCTTTGACACAAAGCCTCAATAACCTACTCTATCCCTGGCTCACTCACACTATGTCTGCTCCTTTTAAACCTTGTCAAATGGATAAGTACACCGCAATCTGTGGCATTCAGAAAGTCATGACTGACCACGCTAACTTCTTTTAAAATCTCTTTCCTGCAACGAACACTTCAATGGCTCTCAGTGATCTTTGTCCTGCAGAATGTGCTGGGTCAGTCCATGTTCAGGGTAGATTTGTACCCATCCCTCCGCTCCTCAATATATTCCCCATTGTTCATTACAGAGCGTGACTGAGCTCGCGGAGAAGGGAAACCGAGCGGGCGCTTCCAAACTCCTCCTGGATCTGGTGATGGAGAAGGGCTCCGGGGCCCGGAGGGTGATGTGGGAATCCTTTGTGAAACTACATCACCACTTACCGAAGCTGAGCAGAATATTGAATGAAATACGGGAACGTGGTACGGTGAACAATACACTGTGTGTTACAGATGTAAATGCTGATGAATTTACAGTATTACACAGAACAGACTTCATGCAGGTTAATCTGTTTTGAACAGGTGACGGCCAGTTCGCCTACATGGACACTGTGCGGGGTTTATCTGAAGTGCCCGCGCATCTGAAAGGTAATCGATGGAATGGAAATCTCAAAATCTTTATTTCAGTCTGAGAGTCTGAATACGTGTCTTTAGAGGCCTGTTTAGAGACTGTCAGAGTCTGGGAGACAGGTTTTTGTTGTTATTTTACAATGAGTGTGTGAATACGTCACTTTAGAGGCCTGTTTAGAGACTGACAGAGTCTGGGAGACAGGTTTTTGTTGTTATTTTACAATGAGTGTGTGATTACGTCACTTTAGAGGCCTGTTTAGAGACTGACAGAGTCTGGGAGACAGGTTTTTGTTGTTATTTCACACTGAAAGTCTGAATACGTCTCTTTAGAGGCCTGTTTAGAGACTGTCAGAGTCTGGGAGAGGTTTTTGTTGTTATTTCACTCTGAGAGTCTGAATACGTCTCTTTAGAGGCCTGTTTAGAGACTGTCAGAGTCTGGGAGACAGGTTTTTGTTGTTATTTCACACTGAGAGTCTGAATACATCTCTTTAGAGGCCTGTTTAGAGACTGTCAGAGTCTGGAAGACTGGTTTTTGTTGCTGTGGCTGGAGGACAGGAAGCAATTTGCATTTGTCACAACACCCGGCACCTTCCCGATCTCGGGATCGGCACACAGAGGCCTCTATGAGTTTGATAAACAGACATTCCCGTCGGCCTCTGTCCTGTTGCAGTCGCTGTACCTACCTCTCCACCTATCTTTGTATCATCCGCAAACTTTGCCACAAATACATTTATTCCATCATCTAAATAATTGACAAACAATCTGAAAAGCAGCGGTCCCAATAATGATCCCTGAGGAGCACCACCAGTCACTGGCAGCCAATCAGAAAAAGGCCCCTTTTATTCCCACTCTCTGCCTGCTGCCTGTCAGCAATTCCGCATCACGTGCCAGTATCTTTCCTGTGACGTCATATATTTTTATCTGGTTAATCAGGTTCGTGTGCGGCACCTCATCAAATGCTTTCTGAAAATCCAAGTAAATGGCATCCACTGACTCTCCTTTGGCCAGCCTGCTTCTTACTTCCACCGTGAAATCTAACAGAACCATTGCTAACTTATTTTGTCATTCGTCTCAAAGTACCTCGAAACCTCAACCTTAGTAAGAGACTCCAACCCTTTCCCAGTCGCTGAGTTTTGGCTAACTGGCCTATAATTTTCCTTCTTTTGCCTTCCTCCCTTCTTAAAGACTAGAGTGACAATTGCAATCTTCCAGTCCTCCGGGACCATGCCAGAATCAAGTAATTCTTCAAAGATCATGACCAATCCATCCGTCATCCCTTCAGCAACCTCTCTCAGATCTCTGGGATGTAGCCCATCTGGCCCAGGTGACTTTGCACCTTAAGAGCTTTCAGTATGCCGGGAACTTTTTTCTTTTGAAATAGCAATGGCACTCACTCCTACTGCCTGTCACTCGCAGACCACTGCATGCTGCTAGCATCTTCCACAGTGAAGATATATGCAAAGCACACATTAAGCTATTCTGCCATTTGTTTGTCCACTATTACTATCACACCAACATCATTTCCCAGTGTTCCAGTATCAACTCTCACCTCCCTTTTACTCTTCATATAACTGAAAAAAGTGTGTATTATCCTGCTTTATATTATTGGCTTTTCTGCCCTCATATTTCATCTTTTCCCTTCTTATCGCTTTTTTAGTTGCCTTTTGTTGGATTTTAAAAGTTTAATATTCATCCAACTTTCCCTCACTTTTGTTATCTTGCATGCCCTTTCCTTGGCTTTTATGCAATCCTTAACTTCCTTTGTCACCCATGGTTGCCTGCACGTGACACTAGAGAACTTCTTCCTCCGTGGGCCTTATCTATCCTGCAAATTGAGACCTATTCCCCGAAGTTTCAAACATCTCTGCTGTGCCGTTATCTCCACTAGTATCCTTCTCCAATCTACCTGGGTAAGCTTCTCTCTCGTGCCTCTGTAATTCGCTTTATTCCATAGCGATACTGATACCATAAGTTATGCTTCTCCCTCTCAAACTGCAGTATGAATTCACTCATATTATGATCACTACCAGTTCAGTGTTCTTTTCAATTAAGCTCCCTTATAAGATCCGAGCTATTACATAACACCCAATCAAAGACAGAATTTTCCTGAGTAGTCTCAAGCACAAGCTGCTCTAAAACGCTCTCTCGTAGGTATTCAATAAATTCCCTCTCTTGTGATCCGACTCCTGAAGTTTTTTGGATTTTCTAATTCCCCGTGCATATTGAATTATGTCATCACCTTGATGACACGCCTTTCCCAGCTCCCTTTGCAATCTCAACCCCACACCTTCGCTGCTATTTGCAGGCCAATATAAGATTCCCATAAAGCTTTTTTTAACCCCTGTAGTTTCCTATCTCCACCCACAAAGATTCAACATTCTCTAACCCGATGTAACCTCTTTAACAAGATGTGACTCCATCTTGAACCAACACGGCCACACCACCACTGACTATGCCTTCCTGCCTGTCCGTTCGATAAGAAGTTTATCCTTTAACGTTAAGTTTCCAACTATGGTCTTCTTTCAGCCACGACTCAGTGATGCCCACAACATTATACCAACCAATCTCTAACTGCGCCAAGAGTTCGTCCACCTTATTCTCAATGTTGCGTGCATTTAAGTGCAATGCGTTTAGTCCTGCATCTGCGCCCTTTTGAATGTTGTCTATGTGGTACAATTTAACAGTTTGTTCTGTCTGTATTTGAACCCAGTCATTGGCTTGTCCTTCCTTACATTCATGTTAAACCCATCATCTACTTGTAAAACTGTTGGTTCATCCACAGCTTTATCGTCCTAGTTCCAGTCCCCCGGCCAAAACACTCCCAACAGCTCCAGTAAATCTGCCCGCAAGAATATTGGTCCTCATCGTCCTAGTTCCAGTCCCCCGGCCAAAACACTCCCAACAGCTCCAGTAAATCTGCCCGCAAGAATATTGGTCCTCATCGTCCTAGTTCCAGTCCCCCGGCCAAAACACTCCCAACAGCTCCAGTAAATCTGCCCGCAAGAATATTGGTCCTCATCGTCCTAGTTCCAGTCCCCCGGCCAAAACACTCCCAACAGCTCCAGTAAATCTGCCCGCAAGAATATTGGTCCTCATCGTCCTAGTTCCAGTCCCCCGGCCAAAACACTCCCAACAGCTCCAGTAAATCTGCCCGCAAGAATATTGGTCCTCATCGTCCTAGTTCCAGTCCCCCGGCCAAAACACTCCCAACAGCTCCAGTAAATCTGCCCGCAAGAATATTGGTCCTCATCGTCCTAGTTCCAGTCCCCCGGCCAAAACACTCCCAACAGCTCCAGTAAATCTGCCCGCAAGAATATTGGTCCTCATCGTCCTAGTTCCAGTCCCCCGGCCAAAACACTCCCAACAGATCCAGTAAATCTGCCCGAAAGAATATTGGTCCTCATCGTCCTAGTTCCAGTCCCCCGGCCAAAACACTCCCAACAGATCCAGTAAATCTGCCCGGAAGAATATTGGTCCTCATCGGATTCACGTGCAACCCGTGCCTTTTGTACAGGTCCTACCTACCCCGGAAGTGGTCCCAATTATCCAGAAATCTGAATTTCTGCCCCCTGCTCCAAATGCTCTGCCACACATTTCTCTGCCACCCCATTCTATTCCTATTGCCACTGTCGGGTGGCACAGGCAGCAATCCTGAGATCACTACTTTTGAGATCCTGTTCCTCAGCTTTTTCCCTAACCCCCTGTGTTCCGTTTTCCAGACCTCCTCCCTTTGTTTTTCCTACGTCGTTGTTACCAATGTTTGTCACGACTTCTGGCTGCTCAACCTCCCTTCTCAGGATATTGTGGACGCGTCCAGAAACATTTTGGACAATGGCACCTGAGAGGCAAAGTCCCATCGGTGTCCACAGAATCGCCTACCTGCCCTCCTGACTTTAGAGTTCCCTATTACCGCTGACATCCTCTTCAGCTTCCTGCTCTTCCGCGCATCATCGGGGAATTGCCTGAGTTCATGTACCGGCTCCTCGGAGAATAAGAGACTGTAGACCAGTGCGGGGTGTATTACATCGTGACTGGCTCAGCCTGGAAAAGGAAACGGAAATTATGTTCCTTTTCTGTGGCTCAGTACTGACAGCTTCATCCTAAAGGAGTGTCAAGAACATGGGGTCCATTGTGAGAGAAGTAAAAGTCAGTAGAGCAAGTAAATGCCCCCCTCACCCCCCACTGTTACCCTCTGCAGGGTTGCACAGTTCAGCAGAAGCTGAGCAGTGAAAGCAGTGAAACCACCCGCTCCACACAACACTCTCCTCTCCAGAATCATGTGTGCATTTGGTGCTCGCTGGAACACCGGGGAATCTGCAAACTACCAACAGAGGGGAGAGTGGAGCCTTTAACAGCGGATCTGAATCAGAGCTGAAACGTTCCTGGGCCGTCGTTCATTTTCAGACACAATTATCTCTGATCACCCGATTTCACCCAAACAGTGTCTTTAACGAGTATTTTTTTTATTAAAGAAAATATGTGGTGAGCTCCATGTTCATCAGATCAGGCATTGACACCCTATTTCTCTCCGTCCTAAGATGTTCGAAGGAAACACATGGAGACTCTGCGGACACAGACTGAAACACTGAGAGTGAACACGATCCTGATGAGGGAGAAGGTGAAGGTTTTCCAGCTGGTTGATCGATACGCTGAGCTCACGGTCATTTCTACTGTTCGAGATCGGAGACTGGTGGAACATGAGCTGCTGGCAAGAGGCAGAGACCACGAGCAGTGGAGAGAAAAAGATCTCCGTGGTAAACTGGAAAAAATCCGGACTGATCAGTTATTCAAGAAGAGCTTTGTTCAAAAATTGAAAAGATCTGTCTTTGGAAATAAATCCGGGATGTCCGCAGCAGTGGCCGGAGTCCCAGGGATCGGGAAAACAACAATGGTACAAAAGATTGTTTACGACTGGGCCATGGGGAAAATATACCAACAATTCCAGTTTGTCTTCAGTTTCAAATTCCGGGATTTAAACACCATTAACTGCAGAATAAACCTGAAAGAACTGATTCTGCATCATTATCCCTACTTTGGGAATATCCTGGGAGAGGTCTGGAAACACACAGAGGGACTGCTGTTCATATTCGACGGATTGGATGAATTCAAGGACAAAATCAACTTTGTTGATGGTCGGAGAGACACAGAATCACAGTACACAGATCCTGAATTCAAGTGCAAGGTGTCTGACATTGTGTACAGTTTAATCCAGGGCAAGCTGCTCCCAGGGTGTTCAGTGCTGGTGACCACCCGCCCCACTGCGTTACATTTATTGGAAAGGGCAGACATCAGTGTCTGGGCTGAAATCCTGGGATTTGTTGGTGAGAAACGGAAGGAATATTTCATCAGGTATTTTGAAGATCAGACAGTGGCAGAAGCTGTTTTCAAACACGTGAAGGAGAACGAGATCCTGTTCACCATGAGCTACAACCCCTCCTACTGCTGGATCCTCGCACTGGCACTGGGCCCCTTCTTCACACAAAGAGTCAGGGACCCACAGCGAGTTCCCAAGACCATAACCCAACTGTACTCCTACTACATTTACAACATCCTGAAAAACCACGGCCGTGAGATTGAGAGCCCCCGTGATGTGTTACTCAGAGTTGGTCAGATGGCCTTCAGAGGAGTGTCCGAGAAGAAGATTGTGTTTACAGATGGAGATTTGATCAACTACAATCTGCAGCCTTCCCAGTTCCTGTCCGGTTTCCTGATGGAGCTTTTGGAGAGAGAGGATTCTGCCCAGAGCGTGGTGTACACATTCCCACACCTCACCATCCAAGAGTTTGTAGCTGCAGTCGCACAGTTCCTGAATCCACATTCCAGGGATATCCTGAAATTCCTTACAGAAGTCCACAGCACGACAGATGGGCGATTTGAGGTATTGCTCCGTTTTGTTGCTGGTCTCTCCTCCCCAATGACAGCTCGGTGCCTGGAGGAGCTTCTGGGTCCATTCCCTCATCAAACAACCTGCCGGGTGATTGACTGGGTGAAGGAGGAGGTGAAACGGCAGATTGCAAACACATGGAGTGCAGCTGGTAAAAGAAGCCTCCTGAACACATTGCACTACCTGTTTGAGTCTCAGAATCGTGGACTGTCTCAGGCCGCACTGGGATCTGTGGAAACACTTTCATTCAGTGGAATGACTCTGACCCCGATTGACTGTGCGGTCCTGTCTCATGTCATCGGACTCTGTGATACAATAAAACACCTCGACCTGGAGTTCTGCCACATTCAGTGTGAAGGAATCCAGAGGCTTGGACCCGGGCTGCATAAGTGCCAGGAGTTGAGGTAACTTGATTTATCTCTCACTCTGAACTGTCAAACTGTCTCATTGTGTTGTTTCAATGTAAAGGAATTTCAGTAAATTTGTAGTAAATCAGATTGTGAAGAATTGTGACAAATGCCCACGGGGATCGGTCAGTAAATCCCCACGGACGGGAGGGTTCTGTGGTTCCTTGTGAAGGGATGTTGGAGACTTCATCAAATCATTGAACAATGGCCATTGGTTTAATGGTAGTAAATCACAGGAATGGCTGTTTCTCGCCGCCTGTGACACGTCCATTGACAATGTTCCTTCTCACTGTTACTGACACCCAGACCGACACTGACTGCAGCAGGTGGGTCAGAGATTCACACCCCCTTCCCGGTGAGGGACAAGAGACCGTCAGCAGACTGTCCCAGTGAGAAGGAAAGAAATACCATTGTGAGATTGTCCTCCCATTGCCATTCCCTGTGTGTGACTTTGCTCACTTCCAGATACGCAAAGAGCGAGGGCACATCTCCTCTGGGGCTCTGTTCAGACCCAACACGCACGTACAAAAAAATTATGCATCCGCTCGTCTTGTAGGATTATCGTTTACCCTTGGAATCCTCCTTTGGGACCTCTCATCCCAATCCCCCTTCCATTCTTTGGAATCTTGCCCCCATCCCCATTCCTCCTGTAGGCTCTCTATTACATTTACCTCATCCTCCTGTGGGATGTCTTTTCCACACAACCCCCCCCCCCACCCTTCCTGTGGGATCTCTCCTACCCATCCCTCTTCCTCCTGTGGGATCTCTCTCCCCCATCGACTTCTTCCTGTCGGATCTCTCTTTGGCATGCCCCATTGTCCTGTGGAATTTCTCTTCCCCAACCCCCTTCCTCCTGTGAGATTTCTCTTCCCAATCCCACATCCTCCTGTGGGAACTCTCTTCCACATCCCTCTTTCTCCTGGCCGATCTCTCAACCCCTTCCCCCTTCATCCTGTTTAATCTCTCTCTATATCCCCCTTCCTCCCACGGGATCTCCCTTCCCCATCCCCTCCTTCCTCTGTGATCCCTTCCTCCTGTGGCTTCTCTCCTCCCCACCCCCTTCCTCCTTTGGGATCTCTCTTCCCCATCCCCCTTTCGCCTGTGGGAACTCTCCTCCCCATAGTATCATAAAATCATAGAACACTACAGCACAGAAAACAAGCCATTCAGTCCTTCTAGTCTGTACCAAAACCTTATTCCGCTAGTCCCATTGACCTGCACCCAGTCCATAAACCTCCAGTCCTCTCCCATCCATGTATCTATCCAATTTATTCTTAAAGCTTAAGAGTGAGTCCGCATTTTCTACATCAGATGGCAGCTCGTTCCACACTCTCACCACCCTCTGAGTGAAGAAGTACCTCCTAATGCTCCCCCTAAACCTTTCCCCTTTCACGCTGAAGCCACGTCTTCACATATTTATCTCTCCTAATCTATGCGGAAAGAGCCTATTCGCATTTACCCTGTCTATACCCTCATAATTTTGTAAACCTCTATCAAATCTCCCCTCATTCTTCTATGCTCCAAGGAATAAAGTCCTAACCTGTTCAATCTTTCCCTGTAACTCAACTCCTGAAGACCCGGCATCATCCTAGTAAATCTTCTCTGCACTTTTTCAAACTTACTGATATCCTTCTGATAGTTAGGTGATCAGAACTGCACACAATATTCCTAATTTGGCCTCACCAATGTCTTATACAACCTCACCATAATATTCCAACTGCTATATTCAGTACTTTGATTTATTAATGCCAGGGTGCCAAAAGCCTTCTTTACAACCCTGTCTACCTGTGACGCCACTTTCAGGGACTTATGTATCTGAACCCCCAGATCCCTCTGTTCCTCCGCACTCTTCAGTGCCCTACCGTTTATCGTGTATGTCCTACCTTGATTTGTCCTTCCAAAATGGAACACCTCACACTTGTCTGCATTAAATTCCATCTGCCATTTTCTGGCCCATTCTTCCAGTTGGTCCAGATCCCTCTGCAAGCTTTGAAAGCTTTCCTCGCTGTCAACAACGCCTCCATCTTAGTGTCATCCACAAACCTGCTGATCCAATTTATCACATTATCATCTAGATCATTGATATAGACATCAAACAACAATGGTCCCAGCACAGATCCCTGAAACACACCACTAATCATAGGTCTCCAGTCTGAGAAGCAATCATCCACTACCACACTCTGTCTTCTCTGACTCAGCCAATTTCGAATCCAGTTTACAACCTCTCCATGGATACCTAGTGTCTGGAACTTTAGAACTAACCTCTTATGTGGGACCTTGTCAAAGGCCTTACAAAAGTCAATGTAGACAACATCCATAGCCTTTCCTTCATATGCATTCTTGGTAACCTCCTCGAAAAACACTACAGGATTCATTAAACACGATCTACCACATACAAAGCCATGCTGACTATCTTTAATCAGCCCTTGGCTGTCCAAATCCTTGTATATTCGACGTCTCAGGACACCTTCCAATAACTTACCTACTACTGATGTCAGGCTCACTGGCCTGTAATTACCTGGTGTACTGTTGGAGCCTTTTTCAAACAACGGAAAAACATGAGCTACCCTCCAATCCTCCGGCACCACACCCATGGCTGAGGACATTTTAAATATTTCTGTCAGGACCCCTGCAATTTCTACACTAGTCTCCCTCAAGGTCCGAGAAAATATCATGTCAGGCCCGGAGGGTTATCTACCTTTATTCGCTGTAAGGCAGCAAGCAGCTCCTCCTCTTTAATCTCTATATGTTCCATGACACTACTGTTTGTTTGCCTTCATTCCATATCCGCTATGTCAGTTTCCTGAGTATGCACTGATGCAAAAAAACTGTTTAAGTTCTTCACCATCTCGTGAGGCTCCACACATAGACGACCACTCTGATCTTCTAGGGGACCAATTTTGTCCTTTACTATCCCTTTACTCTCAATATACTTGTAGAAACCCTTCTGGTTTACCTTCACATTATCCGCCAAAGCAAACTCATGTCTTCTTTTTGCCTTCCTGATTTCCTTCTTTCGTAATCCCTTACATTTTCTATACCTGCTAAACAACTACTTAACCAGATCACCAATATCCCTTGAAAACCGAGGTTCCCTATGCCTGTTAACTTTGCCTATAATCCTGGCAGGAAGATGCAAACTCTGCACTCCCAAAATTTCACCCTTGAAGGTGTTCCACTTACTGAACACATCCTTGCCAGAAAACAACTTATCCCAATCCACTTTTCCCAAATACTCTCTCATTTCCACAAAATTGGCCCTTCTCCAATTCAGTATCTTAACTGGTGGACCAGTCCTATCCTTATCCATAATTATCTTGAAACTAATGACATTATGGTCACTGGACCCAAAATGTTTGCTTACACATACTTCTGTCACCTGACCTGTCTGGTTCCGTAATAGGAGATGAGGTACTGCACCCTCTCTCGTTGGTACCTCAAGATATTGATATAGAAAACTTTCCTGAACACATTTGACAAACTCCACGCTATCTAACGCTTTCTCAGAGTGGGCGTCCCCGTCAATATGTGGAAAGTTAAAATCCCCTACGATTACAACTTTCTGTTTCTTACATCGGTCTGCTACCTCTCTACAGACTTGCTCCTCCAATTCTCTCTGACTATTGGGCGGTCTATAATACAACCCTATTAGTGTGGTCGCAGCTTCCCCGTTCCTCAGCTCCACCCATATGGCCTCTGTAGACGAACCCTCCGGGCTGTCCCGTCTACGCACAGCTGTGATATTCCCCCGACTAGTAATGCCATTCCTACCCCTTCCATCACTCTCCCCTATCACGTCTGAAGCAATGGAAACCCCGAAAATGAAGTTGCCAGTCCTGCCCCTCCTGCAAACCAAGTCTTACTAATAGCAATAATGTCGATATCATCGTGCCAATAAACGCCCTAAATTCATCTGCTTTACCTACAATACTCCTCGTATGGAAATAGATGCACCTGAGAACATTTCTGTCACGTATAAACCATTGATATCTGTCTATACAAGCAGTCCTCGCATGACCTTTATCCTCCTCCACCTCACTGTCTGCTCTAACACTCTGGTTCCCCTCCCCCTGCAATCTAGTTTAAAACCCCCGGAGCAGAAGTTGCTAACCTACCGGCAAAGATGTTAGTTCCCTCCAGTTCAGGTGCAAACTGTCCAATTCGAACTGGTCGCACATCCCCTGGAAGAAAGCCCAATTGTCCAGAAACATGAACCTCTCCCTCATGCATCATCCCCTCAGCCACATATTTATCTGCATTATCTTCCTATTTCTAGCATCACTGGCACGTGGCACGCGTAGCAATCCACCTGTGAGATCTCGCTTTCCGATCCCACTTTCATCCTCCGGGCTCTCTGTTCTCACTCCACCTTCCTTCCAACTGTTGGATCTCTCCTCAGCATCCACCTTCCCCCTCTGGGATCTCTCATCCCCATCCCACTTCCTTCTGTGGGATCTCTCACTCCCATCCCCCTTCCTCCTCTGGGATCTCTCTTTCCCATCTCCCTTCCTCCTGTGGGATCTCTCATCCCCATCCCCCTTCCTTCTGTGGGATCTCCCTTCCCCATCCCACATTCTCCTGTGGGATCTCTCACTCCCATCCCTCTTCCTCCTGTGAGATCTCTCATCCCCATCCCCCTTCCTCCTGTGGGATCTCTCATTCCCACCCCCCTTCCTTCTGTGGGATCTCCCTTCCCCTTTCATTCCTGCTGGGGGATCACTCATGCCCATCCCACTTCCTCCTGTGAGATCTCTCATCCCCATCCCCCTTCCTTCTTGGGGATCTCCCTTCCCCATTCCTTCCTGCTGGAGGATCTCTCATCCTCATCCTACTTCCTCCTCTGGGATCTCCCTCTTCCCCATCCCCCTTCCTCCTCTGACATATCTTTTCCCAATCCCACTTCGTCCTGTGGGATTTCTCTTCCACATCCCCCTTCCTCCTGTGGGATCTCTCCTCCCCATCCCCCTTCCTTCTGTGGGATCTCGCTTCCACATCCCAGATTCTTCTGTGGGATCTCACACTCCCATCCCCCACCTCCTGTGTGATCTCTCAACCCCATCCCCCTTCCTCCTGTAGGATCTCTCATGCCCATCCCACTCTCCTCCTGTGAGATCTCTCATCCCCATCCCCCTTCCTTCTTGGTGATCTCCCTTCCCCATTCCTTCCTGCTGGGGGATCTCTCATCCCCATCCCCCTTCCTCCTGTGAGATCTCTCATCCCCATCCCCCTTCCTTCTGTGGGATCTCTGATCCGAATCCCTCTTCCTCGTGTGGGATCTCTCTTCCCCGAGCCCCTTTCCTCCTTTGGGATCTCCCTCTTCCCCATCCCCCTTCCTCCTCTGGCATATCTTTTCCCAATCCCACTTCGCCCTGTGGGATTTCTCTTCCACATCCTCCTTCCTCTTGTGGGACCTCTCTTCCCCATCTCCCTTCGTCCTGTGGGATCTCTCTTCCCATCCCCATCCCTCCTGTGCCATCACTCTCCCCCACCCCCCTTCCTCCTGTGGGGCCTCTGTTCCCATCCGCCACTTCCCGTGGGATCTCTCCTATTCATCCACGTGCCTCCTGTCGGATCTCTCTTCCCCATCACCCTTCCTTCTGTGGGATCACTTTTCCGCATGCCCCATCCTCTTGTGGGATCTCTCTTTCCCATCCCCCTTCCTTCTGTGGGGTCCCTTTTCCCCATCCCCCTTCCTCCTGTGGGATCTTTCTCCCCCATCCCCCTTCCTTCTGTGGGGTCCCTTTTCCCCATACAACTTCCTCCTGTGGGATCTCTCATCACCAGCTCCCTTCCTCCTGATGAATCTCCCTTCCCCATCCCCATTCCTACATTGGAATCTCCCTTCCCCACCCCCCATGCTCCTGTGTGATCTCTCTTCCCCTTCCCCTTTCACCCTCTGGGGCCACTTTTCCGATCCCACTTTCATCTGTGGGATTTAAACTCCCCACCCCTTTCTTCCTGTGGGATCTCTCTTCCCTATCCACTTGACCCCCGTGGGGACTCTGTTCCCATCCCTCCACTTCCTATGGGATCTAGCTTCCCCATCCCCCTTCCTCCTGTACATCTCTCTTCCCCATTCCCCATCCTCTTGTGGGATCTCTCTTCCCAATCCCCCTTACTTTTACGGAATCTCTCTTCACAAACCCCTACGTCGGGTGGGATCACACTTACCCAACCCACTTCCTCCCGTGGCATCTATTTTCCCCATCCCTCTTCCTCCTTTCGGATCTCTCCTACTCATCGCCCAACCTCCTGTATGATCTCGCTTCCCCACCCACTTCCTCCTGTCTCGTCTCTCGTCCCCATGCCCCATCATCCTATGGGATCTCTATTCCCCATTCCCCTTCCTTCTGTGGGATTTCTCTTCCCCATCCACTTTCATCCTGTGGGATCTCTCAGCACCATCCCCCTTCCTTCTGTGGGATCTCTGTTCCGAATCCCTCTTCCTCGTGTGGGATCTCTCTTCCCCCTCCCCTATTCCTCCTTTGGGATCTCCCTCTTCCCCATCCCCCTTCCTCCTCTGGCATATCTTTTCACAATCCCACTTCGTACTGTGGGATTTCTCTTCCACATCCTCCTTACTCTTGTGGGAACTCTCTTTCCCATCTCCCTTCGTCCTGTGGGATCTCTCTTCCCATCCCCATCCCTCCTGTGCCATCACTCTCCCCCACACCCCTTCCTCCTGTGGGGCCTCTGTTCCCATCCCCCACTTCCAGTGGGATCTCTCCTATTTATCCACGTGCCTCCTGTCGGATCTCCCTTCCCCATCACCCTTCCTTCTGTGGGATCCCTTTTCCCCATTCCCCATCCTCTTGTGGCATCTCTATTTCCCATCCCGCTTCCTTCTGTGGGATCCCTTCTCCCCATCCCCCTTCCTCCTGTGGGATCTCTCTCCCCCATCCCCCTTCCTCCTGTGGGATCTCTCATCACCAGCTCCCTTCCTCCTGATGAATCTCCCTTCCCCATCCCCATTCCTACATTGGAATCTCCCTTCCCCACCCCCCATGCTCCTGTGGGATCTCTCTTCCCCATCCCCTTTCACCCTCTGGGGCTTCTGTTCCGATCCCACTTCCATCTGTGGGATTTAAACTCACCACCCCTTTCTTCCTGTGGGATCTCTCTTCCCTATCCACCTGACCCCCGTGGGGTCTCAGTTCCCATTCCTTCACTTCCTATGGGATCTAGCTTCCCCATCCCCCTTCCTCCTGTACATCTCTCTTCCCCATTCCCCATCCTCTTGTGGGATCTCTCTTCCCCATCCCCCTTACTTCTGCGGAATCTCTCTTCCCAAACCCCTACGTCGGGTGGGATCACACTTACCCATCCCACGTCCTCCCGTGGCACCTATTTTCCCCATCCCTCTTCCTCCTTTGGGATCTCTCCTACCCATCCCCCAACCTCCTGTTTGATCTCGCTTCCCCACCCACTTCCTCCTGTCTCGTCTCTCGTCCCCATGCCCCATCATGCTATGGGATCTCTAATCCCCATTCCCCTTCCTTCTGTGGGATTTCTCTTCCCCATCCACTTTCATCCTGTGGGATCTCTCAGCACCATCCCCCTTCCTCCTCTGGGAGCTCTCTTCCTTATTCGCCATCCTCCTATGGGATCTCTGTTCCGCATCCCTCCTTCCTCTTGTGGGACCTCTCTTCCCCATCCCCTTCCTCCTGTTGGATCTCTCTTCCCATCCCCATCCCTCCTGTGCCATCACTCTCCCCCATCCCCCTTCCTCCTGTGGGGCCTGTGTTCCCATCCCCCACTTCCCGTGGGATCTCTCCTGCTCATCCACGTGCCTCCTGTCGGATCTCTCTTCCCCATCACCCTTCCTTCTGTGGGATCCCTTTTCCCCATCCCCCTTCCTCTTGTGGGATCTCTCTTTCCCATCCCCCTTCCTTCTGTGGGATCCCTTTTCCCCATCCCCCTTCCTCCTGTGGGATCTCTCATCTCCATCCCCCTTCCGCCTGTGGGATCTCTCATCCCCATACCCCTTCCTCCTGTGGGTCATCATAATGCCCCCTCTTCCTGTGGGATCTGTCTTGTCTCTCCACATGTATCGCTCTTCCCCATCCCACATTCTCCTGTCGGATCTCTCTTCCCCATTCTCCTTCCAACTGTGGGATATCTCCTCCCCACCATCTTTCTTCCTAGGGATATATCTTTCCCAACCCCCTTACTTCTGTGGGATCTCGCTCTTTCCCATCCCCCTTCCTCCTCTGGCATATCTTTCCCCAATCCCACTTCGTCCTGTGGGATTTCTCTTCCACATCCTCCTTCCTCTTGTGCGACCTCTCTTCCCCACCCCCTTCCTCCTGTGGGATCTCGCTTCCCATCCCCATCCCTCCTGTGCCATCACTCTCCCCCATCCCCCTTCCTCTTGTGGGGCCTCTGTTCCCATCCCCCACTTCCCGTGGGATCTCTCCTGCTCATCCACGTGCCTCTTGTGGGATCTCTTTCCCATCCCCCTTCCTTCTGTGGGATCCCTTTTCCCCATCCCCCTTCCTCCTGTGGGATCTCTCATCACTATCCCCCTTCCTCCTGTGGGATCTCTCATCCCCATACCCCTTCCTCCTGTGGGTCATCATAATGCCCCCTCTTCCTGTGGGATCTGTCTTGTCTCTCCACATGTATCGCTCTTCCCCATCCCACATTCTCCTGTCGGATCTCTCTTCCCCATTCTCCTTCCAACTGTGGGATATCTCCTCCCCACCATCTTTCTTCCTAGGGATATATCTTTCCCAACCCCCTTACTTCTGTGGGATCTCCCTTCCCCAGCCCCCTTACTCCTGTGGGATCTCTCTTTCCCATCCCCATTACTCATGAGGTATCTCTCCTACTCATCCCACATCCTCCTACGGGATCTCTCTTCACAATCCCACTTCATCCTGTGGGATCACTCTTCCACATCCTCCTTGTGGCATCTCTCTTGCCTATTGCCTTCTTGCCATTGGATATCGCTTCTCATCCACTTTCCTGCTCTGGCATCTCTTTACCCGATCGCACTTCATCCTGTGGGATCCCACTTCCCCATACCCTTCCTTCTGTGGGATTGATATTCCCCACCAGCTTTCTTCCTATGGATTCTCTCTTTCCCATCCTCTTCCTTCTGTTGTACCTCTCTTCTCCATCCCAATTCCTCCTCTGGGCTGTCTTTCCCAACCCCCTTACTCAGGTAGGATCTCTCTTCCCCATCCCCCTTCTCCTGTGGGATCTCTCTTACCATCCCACTTCCTCTGGTGGGATCACTCTTCCCCATCCCCCTTCTCCTGTGGTATCTCTCTTTTCCATCCCCATTCCTCCTGAGGTATCTCTGCTACTCATCCGCCATCCTCCTGTATGATCTCTCATACACGTCCCCCCTTTTCCTATCAGACCTCTCTACCCCATGCTCCTTCCTCCTGTGGGATTTATCTTCCACACTCCCTTTCTTCCTGTGGGATCTCTTTTCCCCATCCCCCTTCCTGCTATGTAATGTCCCTTCCCTCTCGGATTTATCTTCCCCACCTGCTTTCTTCCTATGTGTTCTCTCTTTCCCATCCTCTTCTTCCGTTGGACCTCTCTTCCACATTCCACCTCCTCCTCTGGGGTCTCTCTGACAACAACTTCCTGCTGTTGGATCTCCCTTCCCCATCACCTTCCTCCTGTGGGATCACTCTTCCCAAACCCATCCTCCTGTGGGATCTCTCTTCCCCATCCCCCTTCCTCCTGTGGGATTTCTCTTCCCCATCCCCCTTCCACCTGTGGGACCGCTCTTCCCCATCACCTTCCTCCTGTGGGTTCTCTCCTCCCCATCCCCCTTCCTCCTGTGGGATCTCTCTTCGACATCCCCCTTCCTGCTGTGGGATCTCTCATCCCCATCCCCCGTCCTTCTGTGGGATCTCCCTTCCCCATCCCAAATTCTCCAGTGGGATCTCTCACTCCCATCCCACTCCCTCCTGTGTGATCTCTCATTCCCATCCCCCTTCCTCTTGTGGGATCTCTCATCACCACCCCCCCTTCCTTCTGTGGGATCTCCCTTCCCCTTTCCTTCCTGCTGGGGGATCTCTCATGCCCATCCCACTCTCCTCCTGTGAGATCTCTCATCCCCATCCCCCTTCCTTCTTGGGCATCTCCCTTCCCCATTCCTTCCTGCTGGGGGATCTCTCATCCCCATCCCCCGTCCTCCTGTGAGATCTCTCATCCCCATCCCCCTTCCTTCTGTGGGATCTCCCTTCCCCATCCCAAATTCTCCTGTGGGATCTCTCACTCCCATCCCACTACCTCCTGTGTGATCTCTCATTCCCATCCCACTTCCTCTTGTGGGATCTCTCATCACCACCCCCGTTCCTTCTGTGGGATCTCCCTTCCCCTTTCCTTCCTGCTGGGGGATCTCTCATGCCCATCACACTCTCCTCCTGTGAGATCTCTCATCCCCATCCCCCTTCCTTCTTGGGGATCTCCCTTCCCCATTCCTTCCTGCTGGGGGATCTCTCATCCCCATCCTCCTTCTTCCTCTGGGATCTCCCTTCCCCATTCCTTCCTCCTGTGGGATCTCTCATCCCCATCCCCCTTTCTCCTGTGAGATCTCTCATTCCCCATCCCCCTTCCTTCTGTGGGATATCTGTTCCGAATCCCTCATCCTCGTGTGGGATCTTTCTTCCCCCACCCCCTTTCCTCCTTTGGGATCTCCCTCTTCCCCATCCCCCTTCCTCCTCTGGCATATCTTTTCCCAATCCCACTTCGTCCTGTGGGATTTCTCTTCCACATCCCCCTTCCTCCTGTGAGATCTCTCAACCCCATCCCCCTTCCTTCTGTGGGATCTCCCTTCCCCATCCCACATTCTCCTGTGGGATCTCTCTCCCCCATCCCCCTTCCTCCTGTATGATCTCTCAACCCCATCCCCCTTCCTCCTGTGGGATATCTCATCCCCACCCCCCTTCCTTCTGTGGGATCCCTTTCCCCATCCCCCTTCCTCCTGTGGGATCTCTCTCTCCCATCCCCCTTCCTCCTGTGGGATCTCTCATCCCCATCCCCCTTCCTCCTGTGGGATCTCCCTTCCCCATCACCCTTCCTTCTGTGGGATCCCTTTTCCCCATTCCCCATCCTCTTGTGGCATCTCTATTTCCCATCCCGCTTCCTTCTGTGGGATCCCTTCTCCCCATCCCCCTTCCTCCTGTGGGATCTCTCTCCCCCATCCCCCTTCCTCCTGTGGGATCTCTCATCACCAGCTCCCTTCCTCCTGATGAATCTCCCTTCCCCATCCCCATTCCTACAGAGGAATCTCCCTTCCCCACCCCCCATGCTCCTGTGGGATCTCTCGTGCCCATCCCCTTTCACCCTCTGGGGCCTCTGTTCCGATCCCACTTCCATCTGTGCGATATAAGCTCCCCACCCCTTTCTTCCTGTGGGATCTCTCTTCCCTATCCACCTGACCCACGTGGGGTCTCTGTTCCCATCCCTCCACTTCCTATGGGATCTAGCTTCCCCATCCCCCTTCCTCCTGTACATCTCTCTTCCCCATTCCCCATCCTCTTGTGGGATCTCTCTTCCCCATCCCCCTTACTTCTGCGGAATCTCTCTTCCCAAACCCCTACGTCGGGTGGGATCACACTTACCCATCCCACTTCCTCCCGTGGCATCCATTTTCCCCATCCCTCTTCCTCCTTTGGGATCTCTCCTACCCATCCCCCAACCTCCTGTATGATCTCGCTTCCCCACCCATTCCCTCCTGTCTCGTCTCCCGTCCCCATGCCCCATCATGCTATGGGATCACTAATCCCCATTCCCCTTCCTTCTGTGGGATTTCTCTTCCCCATCCACTTTCATCCTGTGGGATCTCTCAGCACCATCCCCCTTCCTCTTCTGGGATCTCTCTTCCTTATTCGCCATCCTCCTATGGGATCTCTGTTCCGCATCCCTCTTCCTCGTGTGGGATCTCTCTTTCCCCACCCCCTTTCCTCCTTTGGGATCTCTCTCTTCCCCATCCCCCTTCCTCCTCTGGCATATCTTTTCCCAATCCCACTTCATCCTGTGGGATTTCTCTTCCACATCCTCCTTCCTCTTGTGGGACCTCTCTTCCCCAACCCCTTCCTCCTGTGGGATTTCTCTTCCACATACTCCTTCCTCTTGTGGGACATCTCTCCCCCATCCCCCTTCCTCCTGTGGGGCCTGTGTTCCCATCCCCCACTTCCCGTGGGATCTCTACTGCTCATCCACGTGCCTCCTGTCGGATCTCTCTTCCCCATCACCCTTCCTTCTGTGGGATCACTCTTCCCCATCCCCCTTCTCCTGTGGGATCTCTCTTCCCCACCCCCCTTCCTCCTGTGGGATATCTCTTCCCCATCGGCCTTAATCCTTTTGGATCACTTGACCATCCGACTTCCATCTAGTGGAATCTCTGTACCCCATTCCTGTACTGCTGTGGAATCAATCTTTCCCATCCCCTTTCTTCCTGTGGGATCTCTCTACACCATCCCACATACTCCTGTGGGATCTTACTTCCCAATCCCCCTTCATCCTGTGGGATCTCTCTTCCCCACCCCCCTTCCTCCTGTGGGATATCTCTTCCCCATCGGCCTTAATCCTTTTGGATCACTTGACCATCCGACTTCCTTCTAGTGGAATCTCTGTACCCCATTCCTGTACTGCTGTGGAATCAATCTTTCCCACCCCCTTTCTTCCTGTGGGATCTCTTTTCCCCAAACCAGCTGTTGCATCTCCCTTTCTCTTCCCCCTTCATGCTGTGGGCTCTCTCTTCCTCATCCCCCTTCCTCCTGTGGGATCTCTCTTCCCCAACCCCCTTCCTCCTGTGGGATATCTCTTCCCCATCGGCCTTAATGCTTTTGGATCACTTGACCATCCGAGTTCCTTCTAGTGGAATCTCTGTACCCCATTCCTGTACTGCTGTGGAATCAATCTTTCCCACCCCCTTTCTTCCTGTGGGATCTCTCTACACCATCCCACATACTCCTGCGGGATCTCACTTCCCAATCCCCCTTCCTCCTCTGGTTTATCTCTTCCCCATCCCCTTCCTCCTGTGGGATCTCTATTCACCATCACCCTTTCTCATGTGGGGCCTCTGTTCTCATCCCCCACTCTTCTTGTGGGATCTCTCTTCCACATCTTCCTTCCTCTTGAGGGATCTATCTCTTTTCCCCACCCCCTTCCACCTGTGGGATCTCTCTTCCCCACCCCCTTCCTCGTGCGGGATCGCTCATCCCCATCCTCCTTCCTCCGTAATTATTTATCTTCCTTGCCCCCTTCATTCCTGTGGGATCTCTTTTCCACAAACCTGCTGTTGGATCTCCCTTTCCCTTCCCCCTTCATGCTGTGGGCTCTCTCTTCCCCACCCCCTTTCCTCCTGTGGGATCTCTCTTCCCCATCTCCCTTCCAGCTGTTGGATCTTGATTCCACATCCCCCTTCCTCACGTTGGTTCTCTCTTATTCTCCCCTTTCCTCCTGTGCGATATCTCTTCCCCATCCCACATACTCCTATGGGATCTCACTTCCCCATCCCCTTTCCTCCTGTGGGATCTCTGTTTCCCATCCCCCATTCTTCTTGTGGGATCTCTCTTCCACAGCCCCCTTCCTCCTCTGGGATCTCGCTTCCCCATTCCCCTTATTTCCATGGGATCTCTCTTCCCCATCCCCCTTCCTCCTGTGGGATATCTCTTCCCCATCGGCCTTCTTCCTTTGGGGTCACTTGACCATCCGACTTCCTTCTAGTGGAATCTCTGTACCCCATCCCTGTACTGCTCTGGAATCAATCTTCCCCACCCCCTTTCTTCCTGTGGGATCTTTTTTCACCATCCACCTACTCCTGTGAGATCTCACTTCCCATTCCCCCTTCCTCCTGCGGGATCTCTCTCCCCCATCCCCCTTGCTCCAGTGGGATCTCTATTCACCATCACCCTTTCTCGTGTGGGGCCTCTGTTCCGATCCCCCACTCTTTTTTTGGCATCTCTCTTCCACAGCTTCCTTCCTCTTGAGGGATCTATCTCTTCCCCACCCCTTCCACCCGTGGGATCTCTCTTTCCCATTGGCATTCCTCCTTTGAGATCACTCATCCATCCGACTTCCTTCTGTGGAACCTCTCTTTCACATCTCCTTACTCCTGTGGGATTAATCTTCCCCACCCACTTTCTTCCTGTGGGATCACACTACGCCATCCACCTGTGGGATCTCTGTTCCCCATCTTCCTCCCTCCTGTGGGATCTCTCTTCCCCATCCCCCTTCCTCCTGTGGGATCTCTCTTCACCATCCCCCTTCCTCCTGTGGGATCTCTCTTCCCCATCCTCCTTCTTCCTCTGGGATCTCTTTCCCCATCCACCTTTGCCTGCGAGGCATTTGTTCCCATTCCCCCACTCTTCTTCTGGGATCTCCCTTCCACAACCCCTTCCTCCTGTGGGATCTCTCTTCCCCACCCCCTTCCTCCTGTGGGATCTCTCTTCCCCATCCGCCTTCTTTCTCTGGGATCTCCTTCCCCATCCACCTTCGCCTGTGGGGCATTTGTTAGCATTCCCCCACTCTTCTTGTAGGATCTCTCTTCCACATCCCCCTTCCTCCTGTGGGATCTCTCTTCCACATCCCCCTTTCTCCTGTGGGATCCCTCTTCCCCATCCCCATCCTCCTGTGGCATCTCATCCCAATTTCCCTTCTTCCAATCTGATTTATCTTCCCCACCCCCTTTCTTCCTGTGGGATCTCTCCTCCCCTTCCCCCTGCTTGCAATCTCCTTCCCAACCCCCTTCCTCCTGTGCGATATCCCTTCCCCATCACCCTTCCTCCTTTGAGATCACTCATCCATCTGACTTCTTCATTTGGAATCTCTCTTCCACATCCCCCTTCCTCCTGAGGGATCACTCTGCCTCATCTCCCTTCCTCCTGTGGGATCTCTCTTTCCCATCCCCTTCCTCATTTGGGTTCTCTATTCACCATCACCCTTTCTCGTGTGGGGCCTCTGTTCCCATCCCCCACTCTTCTTTTGGCATCTCTCTTCCACATCTTCCTTCCTCTTGAGGGATCTATCTCTTCCCCACCCCCTTCCACCTGTGGGATCTCTCATCCCCATACCCCTTCCTCCTGTGGGTCATCATAATGCCCCCTCTTCCTGTGGGATCTGTCTTGTCTCTCCACATGTATCGCTCTTCCCCATCCCACATTCTCCTGTCGGATCTCTCTTCCCCATTCTCCTTCCAACTGTGGGATATCTCCTCCCCACCATCTTTCTTCCTAGGGATATATCTTTCCCAACCCCCTTACTTCTGTGGGATCTCGCTCTTTCCCATCCCCCTTCCTCCTCTGGCATATCTTTCCCCAATCCCACTTCGTCCTGTGGGATTTCTCTTCCACATCCTCCTTCCTCTTGTGCGACCTCTCTTCCCCACCCCCTTCCTCCTGTGGGATCTCGCTTCCCATCCCCATCCCTCCTGTGCCATCACTCTCTCCCATCCCCCTTCCTCTTGTGGGGCCTCTGTTCCCATCCCCCACTTCCCGTGGGATCTCTCCTGCTCATCCACGTGCCTCTTGTGGGATCTCTTTCCCATCCCCCTTCCTTCTGTGGGATCCCTTTTCCCCATCCCCCTTCCTCCTGTGGGATCTCTCATCACTATCCCCCTTCCTCCTGTGGGATCTCTCATCCCCATACCCCTTCCTCCTGTGGGTCATCATAATGCCCCCTCTTCCTGTGGGATCTGTCTTGTCTCTCCACATGTATCGCTCTTCCCCATCCCACATTCTCCTGTCGGATCTCTCTTCCCCATTCTCCTTCCAACTGTGGGATATCTCCTCCCCACCATCTTTCTTCCTAGGGATATATCTTTCCCAACCCCCTTACTTCTGTGGGATCTCCCTTCCCCAGCCCCCTTACTCCTGTGGGATCTCTCTTTCCCATCCCCATTACTCATGAGGTATCTCTCCTACTCATCCCACATCCTCCTACGGTATCTCTCTTCACAATCCCACTTCATCCTGTGGGATCACTCTTCCACATCCTCCTTGTGGCATCTCTCTTGCCTATTGCCTTCTTGCCATTGGATATCGCTTCTCATCCACTTTCCTGCTCTGGCATCTCTTTACCCGATCGCACTTCATCCTGTGGGATCCCACTTCCCCATACCCTTCCTTCTGTGGGATTGATATTCCCCACCAGCTTTCTTCCTATGGATTCTCTCTTTCCCATCCTCTTCCTTCTGTTGTACCTCTCTTCTCCATCCCAATTCCTCCTCTGGGCTGTCTTTCCCAACCCCCTTACTCAGGTAGGATCTCTCTTCCCCATCCCCCTTCTCCTGTGGGATCTCTCTTACCATCCCACTTCCTCTGGTGGGATCACTCTTCCCCATCCCCCTTCTCCTGTGGTATCTCTCTTTTCCATCCCCATTCCTCCTGAGGTATCTCTGCTACTCATCCGCCATCCTCCTGTATGATCTCTCTTACACGTCCCCCCTTTTCCTATCAGACCTCTCTTCCCCATGCTCCTTCCTCCTGTGGGATTTATCTTCCACACTCCCTTTCTTCCTGTGGGATCTCTTTTCCCCATCCCCCTTCCTGCTATGTAATGTCCCTTCCCTCTCGGATTTATCTTCCCCACCTGCTTTCTTCCTATGTGTTCTCTCTTTCCCATCCTCTTCTTCCGTTGGACCTCTCTTCCACATTCCACCTCCTCCTCTGGGGTCTCTCTGACAACAACTTCCTGCTGTTGGATCTCCCTTCCCCATCACCTTCCTCCTGTGGGATCACTCTTCCCAAACCCATCCTCCTGTGGGATCTCTCTTCCCCATCCCCCTTCCTCCTGTGGGATTTCTCTTCCCCATCCCCCTTCCACCTGTGGGACCGCTCTTCCCCATCACCTTCCTCCTGTGGGTTCTCTCCTCCCCATCCCCCTTCCTCCTGTGGGATCTCTCTTCGACATCCCCCTTCCTGCTGTGGGATCTCTCATCCCCATCCCCCGTCCTTCTGTGGGATCTCCCTTCCCCATCCCAAATTCTCCAGTGGGATCTCTCACTCCCATCCCACTCCCTCCTGTGTGATCTCTCATTCCCATCCCCCTTCCTCTTGTGGGATCTCTCATCACCACCCCCCTTCCTTCTGTGGGATCTCCCTTCCCCTTTCCTTCCTGCTGGGGGATCTCTCATGCCCATCCCACTCTCCTCCTGTGAGATCTCTCATCCCCATCCCCCTTCCTTCTTGGGCATCTCCCTTCCCCATTCCTTCCTGCTGGGGGATCTCTCATCCCCATCCCCCGTCCTCCTGTGAGATCTCTCATCCCCATCCCCCTTCCTTCTGTGGGATCTCCCTTCCCCATCCCAAATTCTCCTGTGGGATCTCTCACTCCCATCCCACTACCTCCTGTGTGATCTCTCATTCCCATCCCACTTCCTCTTGTGGGATCTCTCATCACCACCCCCGTTCCTTCTGTGGGATCTCCCTTCCCCTTTCCTTCCTGCTGGGGGATCTCTCATGCCCATCACACTCTCCTCCTGTGAGATCTCTCATCCCCATCCCCCTTCCTTCTTGGGGATCTCCCTTCCCCATTCCTTCCTGCTGGGGGATCTCTCATCCCCATCCTCCTTCTTCCTCTGGGATCTCCCTTCCCCATTCCTTCCTCCTGTGGGATCTCTCATCCCCATCCCCCTTTCTCCTGTGAGATCTCTCATTCCCCATCCCCCTTCCTTCTGTGGGGTATCTGTTCCGAATCCCTCATCCTCGTGTGGGATCTTTCTTCCCCCACCCCCTTTCCTCCTTTGGGATCTCCCTCTTCCCCATCCCCCTTCCTCCTCTGGCATATCTTTTCCCAATCCCACTTCGTCCTGTGGGATTTCTCTTCCACATCCCCCTTCCTCCTGTGAGATCTCTCAACCCCATCCCCCTTCCTTCTGTGGGATCTCCCTTCCCCATCCCACATTCTCCTGTGGGATCTCTCTCCCCCATCCCCCTTCCTCCTGTATGATCTCTCAACCCCATCCCCCTTCCTCCTGTGGGATATCTCATCCCCACCCCCCTTCCTTCTGTGGGATCCCTTTCCCCATCCCCCTTCCTCCTGTGGGATCTCTCTCTCCCATCCCCCTTCCTCCTGTGGGATCTCTCATCCCCATCCCCCTTCCTCCGGTGGGATCTCCCTTCCCCATCACCCTTCCTTCTGTGGGATCCCTTTTCCCCATTCCCCATCCTCTTGTGGCATCTCTATTTCCCATCCCGCTTCCTTCTGTGGGATCCCTTCTCCCCATCCCCCTTCCTCCTGTGGGATCTCTCTCCCCCATCCCCCTTCCTCCTGTGGGATCTCTCATCACCAGCTCCCTTCCTCCTGATGAATCTCCCTTCCCCATCCCCATTCCTACAGAGGAATCTCCCTTCCCCACCCCCCATGCTCCTGTGGGATCTCTCGTGCCCATCCCCTTTCACCCTCTGGTGCCTCTGTTCCGATCCCACTTCCATCTGTGCGATATAAGCTCCCCACCCCTTTCTTCCTGTGGGATCTCTCTTCCCTATCCACCTGACCCACGTGGGGTCTCTGTTCCCATCCCTCCACTTCCTATGGGATCTAGCTTCCCCATCCCCCTTCCTCCTGTACATCTCTCTTCCCCATTCTCCATCCTCTTGTGGGATCTCTCTTCCCCATCCCCCTTACTTCTGCGGAATCTCTCTTCCCAAACCCCTACGTCGGGTGGGATCACACTTACCCATCCCACTTCCTCCCGTGGCATCCATTTTCCCCATCCCTCTTCCTCCTTTGGGATCTCTCCTACCCATCCCCCAACCTCCTGTATGATCTCGCTTCCGCACCCATTCCCTCCTGTCTCGTCTCCCGTCCCCATGCCCCATCATGCTATGGGATCACTAATCCCCATTCCCCTTCCTTCTGTGGGATTTCTCTTCCCCATCCACTTTCATCCTGTGGGATCTCTCAGCACCATCCCCCTTCCTCTTCTGGGATCTCTCTTCCTTATTCGCCATCCTCCTATGGGATCTCTGTTCCGCATCCCTCTTCCTCGTGTGGGATCTCTCTTTCCCCACCCCCTTTCCTCCTTTGGGATCTCTCTCTTCCCCATCCCCCTTCCTCCTCTGGCATATCTTTTCCCAATCCCACTTCATCCTGTGGGATTTCTCTTCCACATCCTCCTTCCTCTTGTGGGACCTCTCTTCCCCAACCCCTTCCTCCTGTGGGATTTCTCTTCCACATACTCCTTCCTCTTGTGGGACCTCTCTCCCCCATCCCCCTTCCTCCTGTGGGGCCTGTGTTCCCATCCCCCACTTCCCGTGGGATCTCTACTGCTCATCCACGTGACTCCTGTCGGATCTCTCTTCCCCATCACCCTTCCTTCTGTGGGATCACTCTTCCCCATCCCCCTTCTCCTGTGGGATCTCTCTTCCCCACCCCCCTTCCTCCTGTGGGATATCTCTTCCCCATCGGCCTTAATCCTTTTGGATCACTTGACCATCCGACTTCCATCTAGTGGAATCTCTGTACCCCATTCCTGTACTGCTGTGGAATCAATCTTTCCCATCCCCTTTCTTCCTGTGGGATCTCTCTACACCATCCCACATACTCCTGTGGGATCTTACTTCCCAATCCCCCTTCATCCTGTGAGATCTCTCTTCCCCACCCCCCTTCCTCCTGTGGGATATCTCTTCCCCATCGGCCTTAATCCTTTTGGATCACTTGACCATCCGACTTCCTTCTAGTGGAATCTCTGTACCCCATTCCTGTACTGCTGTGGAATCAATCTTTCCCACCCCCTTTCTTCCTGTGGGATCTCTCTACACCATCCCACATACTCCTGCGGGATCTCGCTTCCCAATCCCCCTTCCTCCTCTGGTTTATCTCTTCCCCATCCCCTTCCTCCTGTGGGATCTCTATTCACCATCACCCTTTCTCATGTGGGGCCTCTGTTCTCATCCCCACTCTTCTTGTGGGATCTCTCTTCCACATCTTCCTTCCTCTTGAGGGATCTATCTCTTTTCCCCACCCCCTTCCACCTGTGGGATCTCTTTTCCCCACCCCCTTCCTCCTGCGGGATTGCTGATCCCCATCCTCCTTCCTCCGTAATTATTTATCTTCCCTACCCCCTTTCTTCCTGTGGGATCTCTTTTCCCCAAACCAGCTGTTGCATCTCCCTTTCTCTTCCCCCTTCATGCTGTGGGCTCTCTCTTCCTCATCCCCCTTCCTCCTGTGGGATCTCTCTTCCCCAACCCCCTTCCTCCTGTGGGATATCTCTTCCCCATCGGCCTTAATGCTTTTGGATCACTTGACCATCCGAGTTCCTTCTAGTGGAATCTCTGTACCCCATTCCTGTACTGCTGTGGAATCAATCTTTCCCACCCCCTTTCTTCCTGTGGGATCTCTCTACACCATCCCACATACTCCTGCGGGATCTCACTTCCCAATCCCCCTTCCTCCTCTGGTTTATCTCTTCCCCATCCCCTTCCTCCTGTGGGATCTCTATTCACCATCACCCTTTCTCATGTGGGGCCTCTGTTCTCATCCCCCACTCTTCTTGTGGGATCTCTCTTCCACATCTTCCTTCCTCTTGAGGGATCTATCTCTTTTCCCCACCCCCTTCCACCTGTGGGATCTCTCTTCCCCACCCCCTTCCTCGTGCGGGATCGCTCATCCCCATCCTCCTTCCTCCGTAATTATTTATCTTCCTTGCCCCCTTCATTCCTGTGGGATCTCTTTTCCACAAACCTGCTGTTGGATCTCCCTTTCCCTTCCCCCTTCATGCTGTGGGCTCTCTCTTCCCCACCCCCTTTCCTCCTGTGGGATCTCTCTTCCCCATCTCCCTTCCAGCTGTTGGATCTTGATTCCACATCCCCCTTCCTCACGTTGGTTCTCTCTTATTCTCCCCCTTCCTCCTGTGCGATATCTCTTCCCCATCCCACATACTCCTATGGGATCTCACTTCCCCATCCCCTTTCCTCCTGTGGGATCTCTGTTTCCCATCCCCCATTCTTCTTGTGGGATCTCTCTTCCACAGCCCCCTTCCTCCTCTGGGATCTCGCTTCCCCATTCCCCTTATTTCCATGGGATCTCTCTTCCCCATCCCCCTTCCTCCTGTGGGATATCTCTTCCCCATCGGCCTTCTTCCTTTGGGGTCACTTGACCATCCGACTTCCTTCTAGTGGAATCTCTGTACCCCATCCCTGTACTGCTCTGGAATCAATCTTCCCCACCCCCTTTCTTCCTGTGGGATCTTTTTTCACCATCCACCTACTCCTGTGAGATCTCACTTCCCATTCCCCCTTCCTCCTGCGGGATCTCTCTCCCCCATCCCCCTTGCTCCTGTGGGATCTCTATTCACCATCACCCTTTCTCGTGTGGGGCCTCTGTTCCAATCCCCCACTCTTTTTTTGGCATCTCTCTTCCACAGCTTCCTTCCTCTTGAGGGATCTATCTCTTCCCCACCCCTTCCACCCGTGGGATCTCTCTTTCCCATACCCCTTCCTCCTGAGGGATCTCTCTTCCCCATTGGCATTCCTCCTTTGAGATCACTCATCCATCCGACTTCCTTCTGTGGAACCTCTCTTTCACATCTCCTTACTCCTGTGGGATTAATCTTCCCCACCCACTTTCTTCCTGTGGGATCACACTACGCCATCCACCTGTGGGATCTCTGTTCCCCATCTTCCTCCCTCCTGTGGGATCTCTCTTCCCCATCCCCCTTCCTCCTGTGGGATCTCTCTTCACCATCCCCCTTCCTCCTGTGGGATCTCTCTTCCCCATCCTCCTTCTTCCTCTGGGATCTCTTTCCCCATCCACCTTTGCCTGCGAGGCATTTGTTCCCATTCCCCCACTCTTCTTCTGGGATCTCCCTTCCACAACCCCTTCTTCCTGTGGGATCTCTCTTCCCCACCCCCTTCCTCCTGTGGGATCTCTCTTCCCCATCCCCATCCTCCTGTGGCATCTCATCCCAATTTCCCTTCTTCCAATGTGATTTATCTTCCCCACCCCCTTTCTTCCTGTGGGATCTCTCCTCCCCTTCCCCCTGCTTGCAATCTCCTTCCCAACCCCCTTCCTCCTGTGCGATATCCCTTCCCCATCACCCTTCCTCCTTTGAGATCACTCATCCATCTGACTTCTTCATTTGGAATCTCTCTTCCACATCCCCCTTCCTCCTGAGGGATCACTCTGCCTCATCTCCCTTCCTCCTGTGGGATCTCTCTTTCCCATCCCCTTCCTCATTTGGGTTCTCTATTCACCATCACCCTTTCTCGTGTGGGGCCTCTGTTCCCATCCCCCACTCTTCTTTTGGCATCTCTCTTCCACATCTTCCTTCCTCTTGAGGGATCTATCTCTTCCCCACCCCCTTCCACCTGTGGGATCTCTCTTCCACATCCGCCTTCCTCCTGTGGGATCTCTATTCACCATCACCCTTTCTCGTGTGGGGCCTAAGTTCCCATCCGCCACTCTTCATTTGGGATCTCTCTTCACATCTTCCTTCCTCTTGAGGGATCTATCTCTTCCCCACCTCCTTCCACCTATGGGATCTCTCTGCCACATTCCCCTTCCTCCTGTGGGATCTCTCTTCCACATCCCTCTTCCTGGTCTGGGATCTCTCTTCCCCATCAGCCTTACTATTTTTAGATCGCTCGTCCATCCGAACTCCTCCTGTGGGCTCTCTCTTCCACATCCCACTTTCTGCTTTTGGGCCTCTGTTCTAATTCCCCTCTTCCTGTTGCATCTGTCTGTCTCATCTCCCTTCCACCAGTGGGATCTCTCTTCCACATCCCCCTTCCTCCTGAGGGATCACTCTGCCTCATCTCCCTTCCTCCTGTGGGATCTCTCTTCCCAATCCCCCTTCCAGCTGTTGGATCTTGATTCCCCATCCCCCTTCCTCACGTTGGGTCTCTCTTATTCTCCCCCCTTCCTCCTGTGCGATATCTCTTCCCCATCCCACATACCCCTATGGGATCTCACTTCCCCATCCCCTTTCCTCCTGTGGGATATCTGTTTCCCATCCCCCATTCTTCTTTTGGGATCTCTCTTCCACAGCCCCCTTCCTCCTCTGGGATCTCGCTTCCCCATTCCCCTTATTGCCATGGGATCTCTCTTCATATCCCCCTTCCTCCTGTGGGATATCTCTTCCCCATCGGCCTTCCTCCTTTGGGATCACTTGACCATCCGACTTCCTTCTAGTGGAATCTCTATACCCCATCCCTGTACTGCTGTGGAATCAATCTTCCCCATCCCCTTTCTTCCTGTGGGATCTCTCTTCACCATCCCACATACTCCTGTGGGATCTCGCTTCCCAATCCCCCTTCCTCCTCTGGTTTATCTCTTCCCCATCCCCTTCCTCCTGTGGGATCTCTATTCACCATCACCCTTTCTCATGTGGGGCCTCTGTTCTCATCCCCACTCTTCTTGTGGGATCTCTCTTCCACATCTTCCTTCCTCTTGAGGGATCTATCTCTTTTCCCCACCCCCTTCCACCTGTGGGATCTCTCTTCCCCACCCCCTTCCTCGTGCGGGATCGCTCATCCCCATCCTCCTTCCTCCGTAATTATTTATCTTCCTTGCCCCCTTCATTCCTGTGGGATCTCTTTTCCACAAACCTGCTGTTGGATCTCCCTTTCCCTTCCCCCTTCATGCTGTGGGCTCTCTCTTCCCCACCCCCTTTCCTCCTGTGGGATCTCTCTTCCCCATCTCCCTTCCAGCTGTTGGATCTTGATTCCACATCCCCCTTCCTCACGTTGGTTCTCTCTTATTCTCCCCCTTCCTCCTGTGCGATATCTCTTCCCCATCCCACATACTCCTATGGGATCTCACTTCCCCATCCCCTTTCCTCCTGTGGGATCTCTGTTTCCCATCCCCCATTCTTCTTGTGGGATCTCTCTTCCACAGCCCTCTTCCTCCTCTGGGATCTCGCTTCCCCATTCCCCTTATTTCCATGGGATCTCTCTTCCCCATCCCCCTTCCTCCTGTGGGATATCTCTTCCCCATCGGCCTTCTTCCTTTGGGGTCACTTGACCATCCGACTTCCTTCTAGTGGAATCTCTGTACCCCATCCCTGTACTGCTCTGGAATCAATCTTCCCCACCCCCTTTCTTCCTGTGGGATCTTTTTTCACCATCCACCTACTCCTGTGAGATCTCACTTCCCATTCCCCCTTCCTCCTGCGGGATCTCTCTCCCCCATCCCCCTTGCTCCTGTGGGATCTCTATTCACCATCACCCTTTCTCGTGTGGGGCCTCTGTTCCAATCCCCCACTCTTTTTTTGGCATCTCTCTTCCACAGCTTCCTTCCTCTTGAGGGATCTATCTCTTCCCCACCCCTTCCACCCGTGGGATCTCTCTTTCCCATACCCCTTCCTCCTGAGGGATCTCTCTTCCCCATTGGCATTCCTCCTTTGAGATCACTCATCCATCCGACTTCCTTCTGTGGAACCTCTCTTTCACATCTCCTTACTCCTGTGGGATTAATCTTCCCCACCCACTTTCTTCCTGTGGGATCACACTACGCCATCCACCTGTGGGATCTCTGTTCCCCATCTTCCTCCCTCCTGTGGGATCTCTCTTCCCCATCCCCCTTCCTCCTGTGGGATCTCTCTTCACCATCCCCCTTCCTCCTGTGGGATCTCTCTTCCCCATCCTCCTTCTTCCTCTGGGATCTCTTTCCCCATCCACCTTTGCCTGCGAGGCATTTGTTCCCATTCCCCCACTCTTCTTCTGGGATCTCCCTTCCACAACCCCTTCTTCCTGTGGGATCTCTCTTCCCCACCCCCTTCCTCCTGTGGGATCTCTCTTCCCCATCCCCATCCTCCTGTGGCATCTCATCCCAATTTCCCTTCTTCCAATGTGATTTATCTTCCCCACCCCCTTTCTTCCTGTGGGATCTCTCCTCCCCTTCCCCCTGCTTGCAATCTCCTTCCCAACCCCCTTCCTCCTGTGCGATATCCCTTCCCCATCACCCTTCCTCCTTTGAGATCACTCATCCATCTGACTTCTTCATTTGGAATCTCTCTTCCACATCCCCCTTCCTCCTGAGGGATCACTCTGCCTCATCTCCCTTCCTCCTGTGGGATCTCTCTTTCCCATCCCCTTCCTCATTTGGGTTCTCTATTCACCATCACCCTTTCTCGTGTGGGGCCTCTGTTCCCATCCCCCACTCTTCTTTTGGCATCTCTCTTCCACATCTTCCTTCCTCTTGAGGGATCTATCTCTTCCCCACCCCCTTCCACCTGTGGGATCTCTCTTCCACATCCGCCTTCCTCCTGTGGGATCTCTATTCACCATCACCCTTTCTCGTGTGGGGCCTAAGTTCCCATCCGCCACTCTTCATTTGGGATCTCTCTTCACATCTTCCTTCCTCTTGAGGGATCTATCTCTTCCCCACCTCCTTCCACCTATGGGATCTCTCTGCCACATTCCCCTTCCTCCTGTGGGATCTCTCTTCCACATCCCTCTTCCTGGTCTGGGATCTCTCTTCCCCATCAGCCTTACTATTTTTAGATCGCTCGTCCATCCGAACTCCTCCTGTGGGCTCTCTCTTCCACATCCCACTTTCTGCTTTTGGGCCTCTGTTCTAATTCCCCTCTTCCTGTTGCATCTGTCTGTCTCATCTCCCTTCCACCAGTGGGATCTCTCTTCCACATCCCCCTTCCTCCTGAGGGATCACTCTGCCTCATCTCCCTTCCTCCTGTGGGATCTCTCTTCCCAATCCCCCTTCCAGCTGTTGGATCTTGATTCCCCATACCCCTTCCTCACGTTGGGTCTCTCTTATTCTCCCCCCTTCCTCCTGTGCGATATCTCTTCCCCATCCCACATACCCCTATGGGATCTCACTTCCCCATCCCCTTTCCTCCTGTGGGATATCTGTTTCCCATCCCCCATTCTTCTTTTGGGATCTCTCTTCCACAGCCCCCTTCCTCCTCTGGGATCTCGCTTCCCCATTCCCCTTATTGCCATGGGATCTCTCTTCATATCCCCCTTCCTCCTGTGGGATATCTCTTCCCCATCGGCCTTCCTCCTTTGGGATCACTTGACCATCCGACTTCCTTCTAGTGGAATCTCTATACCCCATCCCTGTACTGCTGTGGAATCAATCTTCCCCATCCCCTTTCTTCCTGTGGGATCTCTCTTCACCATCCCACATACTCCTGTGGGATCTCGCTTCCCAATCCCCCTTCCTCCTCTGGTTTATCTCTTCCCCATCCCCTTCCTCCTGTGGGATCTCTATTCACCATCACCCTTTCTCATGTGGGGCCTCTGTTCTCATCCCCACTCTTCTTGTGGGATCTCTCTTCCACATCTTCCTTCCTCTTGAGGGATCTATCTCTTTTCCCCACCCCCTTCCACCTGTGGGATCTCTTTTCCCCACCCCCTTCCTCCTGCGGGATTGCTGATCCCCATCCTCCTTCCTCCGTAATTATTTATCTTCCCTACCCCCTTTCTTCCTGTGGGATCTCTTTTCCCCAAACCAGCTGTTGCATCTCCCTTTCTCTTCCCCCTTCATGCTGTGGGCTCTCTCTTCCTCATCCCCCTTCCTCCTGTGGGATCTCTCTTCCCCAACCCCCTTCCTCCTGTGGGATATCTCTTCCCCATCGGCCTTAATGCTTTTGGATCACTTGACCATCCGAGTTCCTTCTAGTGGAATCTCTGTACCCCATTCCTGTACTGCTGTGGAATCAATCTTTCCCACCCCCTTTCTTCCTGTGGGATCTCTCTACACCATCCCACATACTCCTGCGGGATCTCACTTCCCAATCCCCCTTCCTCCTCTGGTTTATCTCTTCCCCATCCCCTTCCTCCTGTGGGATCTCTATTCACCATCACCCTTTCTCATGTGGGGCCTCTGTTCTCATCCCCCACTCTTCTTGTGGGATCTCTCTTCCACATCTTCCTTCCTCTTGAGGGATCTATCTCTTTTCCCCACCCCCTTCCACCTGTGGGATCTCTCTTCCCCACCCCCTTCCTCGTGCGGGATCGCTCATCCCCATCCTCCTTCCTCCGTAATTATTTATCTTCCTTGCCCCCTTCATTCCTGTGGGATCTCTTTTCCACAAACCTGCTGTTGGATCTCCCTTTCCCTTCCCCCTTCATGCTGTGGGCTCTCTCTTCCCCACCCCCTTTCCTCCTGTGGGATCTCTCTTCCCCATCTCCCTTCCAGCTGTTGGATCTTGATTCCCCATCCCCCTTCCTCACGTTGGTTCTCTCTTATTCTCCCCCTTCCTCCTGTGCGATATCTCTTCCCCATCCCACATACTCCTATGGGATCTCACTTCCCCATCCCCTTTCCTCCTGTGGGATCTCTGTTTCCCATCCCCCATTCTTCTTGTGGGATCTCTCTTCCACAGCCCCCTTCCTCCTCTGGGATCTCGCTTCCCCATTCCCCTTATTTCCATGGGATCTCTCTTCCCCATCCCCCTTCCTCCTGTGGGATATCTCTTCCCCATCGGCCTTCTTCCTTTGGGGTCACTTGACCATCCGACTTCCTTCTAGTGGAATCTCTGTACCCCATCCCTGTACTGCTCTGGAATCAATCTTCCCCACCCCCTTTCTTCCTGTGGGATCTTTTTTCACCATCCACCTACTCCTGTGAGATCTCACTTCCCATTCCCCCTTCCTCCTGTGGGATCTCTCTTCACCAACCCCTTGCTCCTGTGGGATCTCTATTCACCATCACCCTTTCTCGTGTGGGGCCTCTGTTCCAATCCCCCACTCTTTTTTTGGCATCTCTCTTCCACAGCTTCCTTCCTCTTGAGGGATCTATCTCTTCCCCACCCCTTCCACCCGTGGGATCTCTCTTTCCTATACCCCTTCCTCCTGAGGGATCTCTCTTCCCCATTGGCATTCCTCCTTTGAGATCACTCATCCATCCGACTTCCTTCTGTGGAACCTCTCTTTCACATCTCCTTACTCCTGTGGGATTAATCTTCCCCACCCACTTTCTTCCTGTGGGATCACACTACGCCATCCACCTGTGGGATCTCTGTTCCCCATCTTCCTCCCTCCTGTGGGATCTCTCTTCCCCATCCCCCTTCCTCCTGTGGGATCTCTCTTCACCATCCCCCTTCCTCCTGTGGGATCTCTCTTCCCCATCCTCCTTCTTCCTCTGGGATCTCTTTCCCCATCCACCTTTGCCTGCGAGGCATTTGTTCCCATTCCCCCACTCTTCTTCTGGGATCTCCCTTCCACAACCCCTTCCTCCTGTGGGATCTCTCTTCCCCACCCCCTTCCTCCTGTGGGATCTCTCTTCCCCATCCGCCTTCTTTCTCTGGGATCTCCTTCCCCATCCACCTTCGCCTGTGGGGCATTTGTTAGCATTCCCCCACTCTTCTTGTAGGATCTCTCTTCCACATCCCCCTTCCTCCTGTGGGATCTCTCTTCCACATCCCCCTTTCTCCTGTGGGATTCCTCTTCCCCATCCCCATCCTCCTGTGGCATCTCATCCCCATTTCCCTTCTTCCAATGTGATTTATCTTCCCCACCCCCTTTCTTCCTGTGGGATCTCTCCTCCCCTTCCCCCTGCTTGCAATCTCCTTCCCAACCCCCTTCCTCCTGTGCGATATCCCTTCCCCATCACCCTTCCTCCTTTGAGATCACTCATCCATCTGACTTCTTCATTTGGAATCTGTCTTCCACATCCCCCTTCCTCCTGAGGGATCACTCTGCCTCATCTCCCTTCCTCCTGTGGGATCTCTCTTTCCCATCCCCTTCCTCATTTGGGTTCTCTATTCACCATCACCCTTTCTCGTGTGGGGCCTCTGTTCCCATCCCCCACTCTTCTTTTGGCATCTCTCTTCCACAGCTTCCTTCCTCTTGAGGGATCTATCTCTTCCCCACCCCCTTCCACCTGTGGGATCTCTCTTCCACATCCGCCTTCCTCCTGTGGGATCTCTATTCACCATCACCCTTTCTCGTGTGGGGCCTAAGTTCCCATCCGCCACTCTTCATTTGGGATCTCTCTTCACATCTTCCTTCCTCTTGAGGGATCTATCTCTTCCCCACCTCCTTCCACCTATGGGATCTCTCTGCCACATTCCCCTTCCTCCTGTGGGATCTCTCTTCCACATCCCTCTTCCTGGTCTGGGATCTCTCTTCCCCATCAGCCTTACTATTTTTAGATCGCTCGTCCATCCGAACTCCTCCTGTGGGCTCTCTCTTCCACATCCCACTTTCTGCTTTTGGGCCTCTGTTCTAATTCCCCTCTTCCTGTTGCATCTGTCTGTCTCATCTCCCTTCCACCAGTGGGATCTCTCTTCCACATCCCCCTTCCTCCTGAGGGATCACTCTGCCTCATCTCCCTTCCTCCTGTGGGATCTCTCTTCCCAATCCCCCTTCCAGCTGTTGGATCTTGATTCCCCATCCCCCTTCCTCACGTTGGGTCTCTCTTATTCTCCCCCCTTCCTCCTGTGCGATATCTCTTCCCCATCCCACATACTCCTATGGGATCTCACTTCCCCATCCCCTTTCCTCCTGTGGGATATCTGTTTCCCATCCCCCATTCTTCTTTTGGGATCTCTCTTCCACAGCCCCCTTCCTCCTCTGGGATCTCGCTTCCCCATTCCCCTTATTGCCATGGGATCTCTCTTCATATCCCCCTTCCTCCTGTGGGATATCTCTTCCCCATCGGCCTTCCTCCTTTGGGATCACTTGACCATCCGACTTCCTTCTAGTGGAATCTCTATACCCCATCCCTGTACTGCTGTGGAATCAATCTTCCCCATCCCCTTTCTTCCTGTGGGATCTCTCTTCACCATCCCACATACTCCTGTGGGATCTTACTTCCCAATCCCCCTTCCTCCTGTGGGATCTCTATTCACCATCACCCTTTCTCATGTGGGGCCTTTGTTCTCATCCCCCACTCTTCTTGTGGGATCTCTCTTCCACATCTTCCTTCCTCTTGAGGGATCTATCTCTTTTCCCCACCCCCTTCCACCTGTGGGATCTCTCTTCTCCACCCCCTTCCTCCTGAGGGATCGCTCATCCCCATCCTCGTTCCTCCGTTATTATTTATCTTCCCTACCCCCTTTCTTCCTGTGGGATCTCTTTTCCCCAATCCTGCTGTTGGATCTCCCTTTCCCTTCTCCCTTCATGCTGTGGGCTCTCTCTTCCCCACCCCCTTTCCTCCTGTGGGATCTCTCTTCCCCATCTCCCTTCCAGCTGTTGGATCTTGATTCCCCATCCCCCTTCCTCACGTTGGGTCTCTCTTATTCTCCCCCCTTCCTCCTGTGCGATATCTCTTCCCCATCCCACATACTCCTATGGGATCTCACTTAACCATCCCCTTTCCTCCTGTGGGATCTCTGTTTCCCATCCCCCATTCTTCTTGTGGGATCTCTCTTCCACAGCCCCCTTCCTCCTCTGGGATCTCGCTTCCCCATTCCACTTATTGCCATGGGAACTCTCTTCCCCATCCCCCTTCCTCCTGTGGGATATCTCTTCCCCAACGGCCTTCCTCCTTTGGGATCACTTGACCATCCGACTTCCTTCTAGAGGAATCTCTGTACCCCATCCCTGTACTGCTCTGGAATCAATCTTCCCCACCCCCTTTCTTCCTGTGGGATCTTTTTTCACCATCCACCTACTCCTGTGAGATCTCACTTCCTATTCCCCCTTCCTCCTGTGGGATCTCTCTTCACCAACCCCTTGCTCCTGTGGGATCTCTATTCACCATCACCCTTTCTCGTGTGGGGCCTCTGTTCCAATCCCCCACTCTTTTTTTGGCATCTCTCTTCCACAGCTTCCTTCCTCTTGAGGGATCTATCTCTTCCCCACCCCTTCCACCCGTGGGATCTCTCTTTCCCATACCCCTTCCTCCTGAGGGATCTCTCTTCCACATCCGCCATCCTCCTGTGGGATCTCTCTTCCCCATCCCCCTTCCTCCCGTGGGATCTCTCTTTCCCATACCCCTTCCTCCTGAGGGATCTCTCTTCCCCATTGGCATTCCTCCTTTGAGATCACTCATCCATCCGACTTCCTTCTGTGGAACCTCTCTTTCACATCTCCGTACTCCTGTGGGATTAATCTTCCCCACCCACTTTCTTCCTGTGGGATCACACTTCGCCATCCACCTGTGGGATCTCTGTTCCCCATCCGCCTTTGCCTGCGGTGCATTTGTTCCCATTCACCCACTCTTCTTCTGGGATCTCCCTTCCACAACCTCTTCCTCCTGTGGGATCTCTCTTCCACATCCCCCTTCCTCCTGTGGGATCTCTCTTCCCCATCCGCTTTCTTTCTCTGGGATCTCCTTCCCCATCCACCTTCGCCTGTAGGGCATTTGTTAGCATTCCCCCACTCTTCTTGTAGGATCTCCCTTCCACATCCCTCTTCCTCCCGTGGGATCTCTCTTCCACATCCCCCTTCCTCCTGCGGGATCTCTCTTCCACATCCCCCTTCCTCCTGTGGGATCTCTCTTCCCCATCCGCTTTCTTTCTCTGGGATCTCCTTCCCCATCCACCTTCGCCTGTAGGGCATTTGTTAGCATTCCCCCACTCTTCTTGTAGGATCTTCCTTGCACATCCCTCTTCCTCCTGTGGGATCCCTCTTCCCCATCCCCATGCTCCTGTGGCATCTCATCCCCATTCCCCTTCTTCCAATGTGATTTATCTTCCCCACCCCATTTCTTCCTGTGGGATCTCTCCACCCCTTCCCCCTGCATGCAATCTCCTTCCCAACCCCCTTCCTCCTGTGCGATATCCCTTCCCCATCACCCTTCCTCCTTTGGGATCACTCTGCCATCTGACTTCTTCATTTGGAATCTCTCTTCCGCATCCCCCTTCCTCCTTTGGGTTCTCTATTCACCATCACCTTTCTCGTGTGGGGCCTCTGTTCCCATCCCCCACTCTTCTTTTGGCATCTCTATTCCACATCTTCCTTCCTCTTGAGGGATCTATCTCTTCCCCACCCCCTTCCACCTGTGGGATCTCTCTTCCACATCCGCCTTCCTCCTGTGGGAACTCTATTCACCATCACGCTTTCTCGTGTGGGGCCTATGTTCCCATCTGCCACTCTTCTTTTGGGATCTCTCTTCACATCTTCCTTCCTCTTGTGGGATCTATCTCTTCCCCAACCCCTTCCACCTATGGGATCTCTCTGCAACATTCCCCTTCCTCCTGTGGGATCTCTCTTCCACATCCCTCTTCCTGGTCTGGGATCTCTCTTCCCCATCCCCCTTCCTCCTGTGGGATCTCGCTTCCCCATCCCCCTTCCTCCTGTGGGATCTCACTTCCCCATCCCCCTTCCAGCTGTTGGATCTTGATTCCCCATCCCCCTTCCTCACGTTGGGTCTCTCTTATTCTCCCCCCTTCCTCCTGTGCGATATCTCTTCCCCATCCCACATACTCCTATGGGATCTCACTTCCCCATCCCCTTTCCTCCTGTGGGATCTCTGTTTCCCATCCCCCATTCTTCTTTTGGGATCTCTCTTCCACAGCCCCCTTCCTCCTCTGGGATCTCGCTTCCCCATTCCCCTTATTGCCATGGGATCTCTCTTCCCCATCCCCCTTCCTCCTGTGGGATATCTCTTCCCCATCGGCCTTCCTCCTTTGGGATCACTTGACCATCCGACTTCCTTCTAGTGGAATCTCTGTACCCCATCCCTGTACTGCTCTGGAATCAATCTTCCCCACCCCCTTTCTTCCTGTGGGATCTTTTTTCACCATCCACCTACTCCTGTGAGATCTCACTTCTCATTCCCCCTTCCTCCTCTGGGATCTCTCTTCACCATCCCATATACTCATGCGGGATCTCACTTCCCAATCCCCCTTCCTCCTCTGGTTTATCTCTTCCCCATTGGCCTTCCTCCTTTGGGATCACTTGACCATCCGACTTCCTTCTAGTGGAATCTCTATACCCCATCCCTGTACTGCTGTGGAATCAATCTTCCCCATCCCCTTTCTTCCTGTGGGATCTCTCTTCACCATCCCACATACTCCTGTGGGACCTTAATTCCCAATCCCCCTTCCTCCTGTGGGATCTCTCTTCACCATCCCACATACTCCTGTGGGATCTTAATTCCCAATCCCCCTTCCTCCTGTGGGATCTCTCTTCACCATCCCACATACTCCTGTAGGATCTCACTTCCCAATCCCCCTTCCTCCTTTGTTTTACCTCTTCCCCATCCCCTTCCACCTGTGGGATCTCTATTCACCATCACCCTTTCTCGTGTGGGGCCTCTGTTCCCATCACCCACTCTTCTTATGGGATCTCTCTTCCACATCTTCCTTCCTCTTGAGGGATCTATCTCTTTTCCCCACCCCCTTCCTCCTGCGGGATTGCTGATCCCCATCCTCCTTCCTCCGTTATTATTTATCTTCCCTACCCCCTTTCTTCCTGTGGGATCGCTTTTCCCCAAACCTGCTGTTGCATCTCCCTTTCTCTTCCCCCTTCATGCTGTGGGCTCTCTCCTCCTCATCCCCCTTCCTCCTGTGGGATCTCTCTTCCCCACCCCCCTTCCTCCTGTGGGATATCTCTTCCCCATCGGCCTTAATACTTTTGGATCACTTGACCATCCGACTTCCTTCTAGTGGAATCTCTGTACCCCATTCCTGTACTGCTGTGGAATCAATCTTTCCCACCCCCTTTCTTCCTGTGGGATCTCTCTTCACCAACCCACATACTCCTGCGGGATCTCACTTCCCAATCCCCCTTCCTCCTGTGGGATCTCCCTTCACCATCCCACATACTCCTGCGGGATCTCACTTCCCAATCCCCCTTCCTCCTCTGGTATATCTCTTCCCCATCCCCTTCCTCCTGTGGGATCTCTATTCACCATCACCCTTTCTCCTGTGGGGCCTCTGTTCCCATCCCCCACTCTTCTTGTGGGATCTCTCTTCCACATCTTCCTTCCTCTTGAGTGATCTATCTTTTTTCCCCACCCCCTTGCACCTGTGGGATCTCTCTTCCCCACCCCCTTCCTCGTGCGGGATCGCTCATCCCCATCCTCCTTCCTCCGTTATTATTTATCTTCCTTGCCCCCTTCATTCCTGTGGGATCTCTTTTCCCCAAGCCTGCTGTTGGATCTCCCTTTCCCTTCCCCCTTCATGCTGTGGGCTCTCTCTTCCCCACCCCCTTTCCTCCTGTGGGATCTCTATTCACCATCACCCTTTCTCGGTTGGGATCTCTGTTCCCATCCCCCACTCTTCTTGTGGGATCTCTCTTCCCCATCCCTTTGGCTCGGGTGGGTCTATTTCACTGTGTCCCATTGACATTTCTGCTTTTCTGTTAGGAACATTTTGTTTAGCCATCTGGAAATGAGAGAGTTTACAGGGTCACACCGACAAACTAAATTACCGACATTTGGTGAATACACTGGAGCTGGGCAGTGAGGGGAATGACTGAGATGGGAACTCCGATCAGTGATTTACTGAAGGGTTTAATGTTTCCTGAAATATCCCAGCGAGAGAAATTCCCCCAAACCCACGGTTTGAATCACTTTGTTCATCAATTTGTCTGTTTGTGTTCAGGCTTGGGGAGAATGACCTGGGAGATTCAGGAGTGAAACTGGTGTCTGCGGCTCTGAGGAAACCGGAGTGTAAAATACAGAAACTGCGGTAAATACCAGACCGTGGGAGATTGTGTTCACAATCACTGGGTGTCTGACACTGAACATTAATGTGATCAGCAGAAACAATGAAACATAGAAAACATACAGCACAATAGAAGCCACAAAGCTGTGCCGAACATGTCACTACCTTATAATTACCTCAGTTTTACCCATAGCCCACTATATTTCTAAGCTCCATGTAGCCATTCTGGAATTAAAATACCCTATCGTTTCCGCCTCCAGTAGCCCTTTCCACGCACTCAAAACTCTCTGCGTAAAAAAACTTACCCCTGACATCTCCTCTGTACCTACTTCCAAGCACCTTAAAACTATGCCCTCTCGTGCTAACCATTTCAGCCCTGGGGAAAAGCCTCAGACGAACCACATGATCAATGCCTCTCATTATCTTGTACACCTCTATCAAATCACCTCTCATCCTCTGTCTCTCCAAGAGAAAAGGCTGAGTTCACTCAACTTATTCTCATAAGGCTTGGTCCCCAATCCAGGCAAAATCCTTGTAAATCTCCTCTGCACCCTTTCTAATGGTTTCCACGTCCTTCCTATAGAGAGGCGACCAGAACTGAGCACAGTACTCCAAGTAGGGTCTGCCCAGGGTCCTATATTGCTGCAACATATAACCATATAACAATTACAGCACAGAAACAGGACATCTCGGCCCTTGTAGTCCATGCCAAACGCTTACTCTCACCTATTCCCACTGGCCCGCACTCAGCCCGTAACCCTCCATTCCTTTCCTGTCTACTTACCTATCCAATTTTACTTTAAATGACAATACTGAACCTGCCTCTACCACTTCTACTGGAAGCTCATTCCACACAGCCACCACTCTCTGAGTAAAGAAATTCCCCCTTGTGTTACCCTTAAACTTTTACCTCCTAACTCTCAAATCATGTCCTTTTGTTTGAATCTCCCCTACTGTCAATGGAAAAAGCCTATCCACGTCAACTCGATCTATCCCCCTCATAACCTCTCAACTCTTAAATATTACCTCTCGACTCTTAAACTCAATCCCACGACTGATGAAGGCCAATACACCGTACGCCTTCTTAACTACAGAGTCAACCTGCATAGCAGGTTTGAGTGTCCTATCTACTCAGACCCCAAGATCCCTCTGATCCTCCACACTGCCAAGACTTACCATTAATACTATATTCTGCCATCATATTTGACCTACCAAAGTGAACCACTTCACACTTATTTGGGTTGAACTCCATCTGCCACTTCTCAGCCCAGTTTTGCATCCTATCAATGTCCCGTTGTAACCTTTGACAGCCCTCCACACTATCCACAACACCCCCAATCTTTGTGTCATCATCAAATTTACTAACCCATCCCTCCACTTCCTCATCCAGGTCATTTATAAAAATCACAAAGACTTGGGGTCCCAGAACAGATCCCTAAGGCACTCCACTGGTCACCGGCCTCCATGCAGAATATGATCCATCTACCACCACTCTTTGTCTTCTGTGGGCAAATCAGTTCCGGATCCACAAAGCAATGTTCCCTTGGATCCCATGCCTCCTTACTTTCATAATAAGCCTTGCATGGGGTACCTTACCAAATGCCTTGCTGAAATTCATATACACTACATCTACTGCTCTTCCTTCATCAATGTGTTTAGTCACATCCTCAAAAAAATCATTCAGGCTCGTAATGCACGACCTGCCTTTCACAAAGCCATGCTGACTATTCCTAATCATATTTTGCCTCTCCAGATGTTCATAAACCCTACCTCTCAGGATCTTCTCCATCAACTTACCAACCACTGAAGTAAGACACTAGCCTATAATTTCCTGGGCTATCCCTACTCCCTTTCTTGAATAAGTGAACAAGATCCGCAACCCTCCAATCCTCCGGAACCTCTCACATCCTCATTGATGATGCAAAGATCATCGCCAGAGGCTCAGCAATTTCCTACCTCGCTTCTAACAGTAGCCTGGTGTACATCTCTTCCAGTCCCGGTGACTGATCCAACTTGATGCTTTCCAAAAGCTCCACCACATCCTCTTTCTTAATATCTACATTCTCAAGCTTTTCAGTCCACTGCAAGTCATCCCTACAATCGCCAAGATCCTTTTCCGTCATGAATGCTGAAGCAAATAGATAGATAGATAGATACTTTATTCATCCCCATGAGGGAATTCAACATTTTTTTCCAATGTCCCATACACTTGTTGTAGCAAAACTAATTACATACAATACTTAACTCAGTAAAAATATGATATGCATCTGAATCATTCTCTCAAAAAGCATTAATAATAGCTTTTAAATAGTTCTTAAGTACTTTACTTAAGTACATTGAGTCCTAACCCCGGCACTTTAACATATCTTACTCCTGGCGGTTGAATTGTAAAGCCGAATGGCATTGGGGAGTATTGATCTCTTCATCCTGTCTGAGGAGTATTGCATCGATAGCAACCTATCGCTGAAACTGCTTCTCTGTCTCTGGATGGTGCTATGTAGTTCATTAAATACCTCCGCTATATCCTCCGGTTCCATGCACACTTTTCCATTGCCACACTTGTTTGGTCCTAACCTCTCACATCTTATCCTCTTGCTCTTCACATACTTGCAGAATGCTTTGGGGTTTTCCTTAATCCTTTCCGCCAAGGCCTGCTCATGGCCCCTTCTAGCTCTCCTGATTTCATTCTTAAGCTCCTTCCTGCTAGCCTTATAATCTTCCAGATTCATATCAGTTCCTCATTTTTTGAACCTTTCATAAGCTCTTCTTTTTTTCTTGACTAGATTTACAACAGCCTTTGTACACCACGGATCTTGTACCCTACCATCCTTTCCATGTCTCATTGGAACGTACCTACTCAGAACCCCACACAAATATCCCCTGAACATTTTCTACATTTCTTCGGTATATTTCCCTGAGGACATCTGTTTCCAATTTATGCTTACAAGTTCCAGCCTGATAGGCTCATCGTTCTTCTTACTCCAATTAAAGGTTTCCCTAACTTGCCTGTTCCTATCCCTCTCTAATGCTTTGGTAAAAGAGATAGAATTGTGATCACTATCTCCAAAAGATCTCCACTGAGAGATCTGACACCTAACCAGGTTCATTTCCCAATGGCAGATCAAGTACAGCCTCCCCTCTTGTAGGCTTATCAACATATTGCTTCAAGAAACCTTCCTGAACACACCTAACAAATTCCACCCCATCTAAACCACTCACTCTAGGGAGATGCCAATCAATATTTGGGAAATTAAATTCTCACACCTCAACAACCCTGTTATTGTTACTCCTTTCCACAATCTGTCTCCCTATCTGCTCCTCGATGTCCCTGTTACTGTTGGGTGGTCTATACAAAACACCCAGTAGAGTTATTGACCGCTTCCTGTTCCTAATGTCCTCCCACAGAGACGCCGTAGACAACCCCTCCATGACGTCCTCTTTTTCTGTAGCCATGACACTATCTCTGATCAACATTGCCACATCCCCACCTCTTTTCCCTCCCTCCCTGTCCTTTCTGAAACAATTAAATCCTGACACTTGAAGTAACCATTCCTGCCCCTGCACCATCCTAGTCTCTGTAATGGCCACAACATCATAGCTCCGAGAGCTGATCCACGCTCTAAGCTCATCCGTTTTATTCATCATACTCCTTGCATTAAAATAGACACATCTCAAACCATCGGACTGAGTGCCTCCCTTCTCTATCACCTGCATATCCTCCCTTTCACACTATCTCCAAATTCTCTTTATTTGTGAGCCAACCTTCCTGTCCTCCATCACATCAACTTGGCTCCCTCCCCCCAGCAGTTCTGGTTTAAACTCTCCCCAGTAGCCTTAGCAAACCTTCCTGCCAGGATATTGGTCCCCCGGGAATTCAAGTGCAATCCGTCATTTTTGTACAGGTCACACCTGCTCCAAAAGAGGTCCCAATGATCCAGAAATCTGAATCCCTGCCTCCTGCTCCAATCCCTCAGTCAATGTGTTTATCCTCCACCTCATCCTAATCTTATTCTCACTGTTGCGTGGCACAGGCAGTAATTCTGAGATCACTACCTTTGAGGTCCTGCTTCTCAACTTCCTTCCTAACTCCCTGTAGTCTGTTTTCAGGACCTCTTCATTTTTCCTACCTCTGTCACTGGTACCAATATGTACCACGACCTCTGGCTGTTCTCCCTCCCACTGCAGGATATCTTGGACGTGATCAGAAACACCCCGGACCCTGGCACCTAGGAGGCAAACTACCATCTGAGTTTCTTTCCTGCGACCACAGAATAGTCTGTCTGACCCCCTAACTATAGAGTCCCCTATCTCTGCTGCCATCCTCTTCCTTTCCCTACCCTTCTGAGTCACAGGGCCAGACTCTGTGCCAGAGGTGTAGCTGTTGTTGCTCTCCCTCCGGCAGTACTCAAACAGGAGTACTTATTGCCAAGGAGTACAGCCACAGGGGTACTCTAGTATCTGCTTCTTGCCCATCCCTCTCCTGACTGTCACCCACTTCTTCAGTCTCCCCTGGCCCCGGTGTGACCACCTGCCTGTAACTCCTCTCTATCACCTCCTCGCTCTCCCTGACCAGACGAAGGTCATGGAGCTGCATCTCCAGTTCCCTATCTCGGTCCCTAAGGAGCTGCAGCTCGACACGCCGGGTGTAGATGTTGCCGTCCAGGAGGCTGGGAGTCTCCAGGATCTCCCACATCTGACACCGAGCACAGAAAACCAGCCTCACACACATACTCTCTGTCTGTATTGTAAACAGATAACCTACCTCGCCTCGACCCTTTATCGCCGAAGACCCGTTGAGCCAAAGCCTTCCTACTCTGTCTCCCGCTCCTCTGATGCTCGCTCTGTAAATCTGTCTTCCTTTTAAGTTCTTCTCACTGTTCTCACTGGTCGACTTGCACAGTCGTGCTGAAGAAAATAATCAGTAATTGTGTTACTGATAAACACTGGGGATTTGTATCGTCTCCTTTCTCTCTGTGTCCTTCACCCTCACTCTCTCTCATCTCCAGGCTGTGGGATGTCGGTCTCACAGATTCTGGTGCCAAGGATCTCGCCTCCGCTCTCAGTACAAACCCATCACTGACGGAGCTGGACCTGGGTAAAAATAAACTGGGAGATTCAGGAGTGAACCTGGTGTTCGCGGCTCTGAGGAACTCGGAATGTAAAATACAGAAACTGGGGTAAGTACCAGACTGTGGGAGATTGTGTTTACAGTCACTGGGTGTCTGACACTGAACATTAATGTGATCAGTAATTATGTTACTGATAAACACTGGGGATTTGTACCGTCTCCTGTCTCTGTGTGTCCTTCACCCTCACTCTCTCTCATCTCCAGGCTGAGGGATGTCGGTCTCACAGATTCTGGTGCCGAGGATTTCGCCTCCGCTCTCAGTAGAAACCCATCACTGACGGAGCTCGACCTGCGTTATAATAAACTGGGAGATTCAGGAGTGAAACTGGTGTCTGCGGCTCTGAGGAGCCTGGAGTGTAAAATACAGAAACTGTGGTAAGTACCAGACTGTGGGAGATTGTGTTTACAGTCACTGGATGTCTGACACTGAACATTAATGTGATCAGTAATTGTGTTACTGATAAACACTGGGGATTTGTACCGTCTTCTGTCTCTCTGTGTCCTTCACCCTCACTCTCTCATCTCCAGGCTGGACAATGTCGGTCTCACAGATTCTGGTGCCGAGGATCTCGTCTCCGCTCTCAGTACAAACCCATCACTGACTTGGCTGGACCTGACATTCAACTCGCTCACAGACCGATCTGTCCCCGCTCTCTGCCGCCTCATACTGACCCTCCCGAGTCTGGAGCGGATCTGGTGAGTGTTTGTGTTAATGTTCAATGTGATAAAATATCAGCGGATCCGCGGGTTTTCTAGTGATGTTTGTGAGTGTTATTGAAACATTAACCCCGGTCCCCTGTTACTGACACTGTTGTGTAATCTGTTTATTTCATCTTTATTCTCCCATCTGCTTCAGGCTGGTGGAGAATCGGTTCAGTGGGACCGGGGAGAAGGAACTGAGATCTCTGCAGGAAGTCAGACCCGGACTGAGAGTGGGGATCTGAACATCTGAATGTGGTGAATCAGTTCAGTGAGACCGGGAGGAAGGAACTGAGATCTCTGCAGGAAGTCAGACCCGGACTGAGAGTGGGGACGTCCCGCCCTTACCTTTAATGGCCGCGCGCCGGGGGTGATTCCGAGCGGTTTTAACGGAACCGGCTCAGGTCTCGCGCTGTGTGTCGTTCGGAGCGCTCCCGCAGTTACATGTTTCCGCCTGTTATCCGGCGGGGCAGCTTCCGCCGGATGTGCGTGTACGAGACCCCACCCACGTGACACCCCGGAGAAATACCCAGACAGGAAGAGCCCGGGGGCCGGGACTCAGTCTGGGACACCGGTGTCCCGGGGTGGGATGATCCCGGGAGAGAATGCTTTTGCTCCCTTTGCTGAGGACGGTGCATTCGGCAGCCTGGCCGATATAATGATGTTAAGTTGACAAATCCCTCGGCAGTGACCCTGGATCTGCAGTGATCCCGGACACCGCCCTGAAGTTTGATTTTATAATCATCGGTTCCCCGATGCAGAGTGACGGTGAGAAACGGGACTGATTATTCAACCGGTCACTCGTTGTCGCCGGTCAGTTAATTGTGTGTGACTGTGAGTGAGTCGGGAGCAGCTTATTTATTCCCGCACGTCAGCAGCTCACACATGGTTTAATTTACATTTGTCATGATGAAATCAATAAACCGCTGTAACTTCCTGTCCTGGTGCCGGACTCGAGTTTTATTTGAGGTTTCTGCTGCCCCCCGCACCCTGTGCACTGCAACAGTGGGTCGGAGCTCCTCACACTGACACACTCCACACGTTCAATCACACACTCCCGGGATCCGACAGAGTGAAGCTACCTCCAGAACGTCGCATCACACACTCCTGGAGTCAGGCACAGAAACAATCTCCCTGCACACCGTCCCATCACACACTCCTGGAGACAGGCACAGAGAAAATCTCCCTCCACACCGTCCCAGAACAAACTCCTGGTCTCAGACACATAGGGAAACTATCTCCACATTGTCCCATCATACAATCCCAGATCAGACACAAAGTTAAGCTCCCTCAATACCGTCCCATCACACACTCCCGTGTTCAGACACAGAGTGAATCTCCCTCCACACTCTCCCATGACACAGCCCGGGAGTCACACACAGAGTGAAACTCACTACACACGTCCAGTCACACACTCCCGGGATCAGTCAGAAAGTGAAGCTCCCTCCACACCGTCCCATCACACACTCCTGGTCTCAGACACAGAGAAAATCTCCCTCCACACCGTCCCGTCACACACACACCCGGGGTCAGTCATAGAGGGAAACTACCTCCACATTGTCCCATCACACATTCCCAGATCAGACACAATATTAAGCTCCCAAAACACCGTCCCATCACACACTCCTGGAGTCAGGCACAGAGACAATCTCCCTCCACACCGTCCCAACACACTCTCCCGGGTTAGGACACAAAGTGAAGCTCCGTCCACACCGACCAAACACACACTCCTCTTCTCAGACACAGAGTGAATCTCCCTCCACACCGTCCCGTCACACACTCCTGGTCTCAGGCACAGAGTGAATCTCCCTCCACACCGTCCCGTCACACACACACACACGTGGTCAGTCACAGAGGGAAGCTACCACCACATTGTCCAATCACACACTCCCAGATCAGACACAAAGTTATGCTCTCAAAACACCGTCCCATCACACACTCCTGGAGTCAGGCACAGAGACAATCTCCCTCCACACCGTCCCAGCAAACTCTCCCGGGGTAAGGCTTAGAGTGAATCTCCCTACACACTGTCCGATGACACAGCACGGGAGTCCCACACAGAGTGAAACTCCCTCCACACGTCCAATCACACACTCCCGGTATCAGACAGAGTGAAGCTCCCTCAACACCGTCCCGTCACACACACACCCGGGAACAGACACAGAGTGAAACTACCTCCACACCGTCCCATCACACACTTCCGGGGTCAGGCACAGAGTGAATCTCCATTCACACTGTCCCATAACACAGCACAGGAGTCACACACAGAGTGAATCTCACTCCACACGTCCAATCACACACTCCCGGGATCAGACAGAGAGTGAAGCTCCCTCAACACCGTCCCGTCACACACACACCCTGGAACAGACACAGAGTGAAACTACCTCCACACCGTCCCATCACACACTTCCGGGGTCAGGCACAGAGTGAATCTCCATTGACACTGTCCCATAACACAGCACAGGAGTCACACACAGAGTGAATCTCACTCCACACGTCCAATCACACACTCCCGGGATCAGACAGAGAGTGTAGCTCCCTCAACACCGTCCCATCACACACTCCCGGGTTCAGAAACAGAGTGAATCTCCCTCCACTGTCCCATGACTCAACCCGGGAGTCACACACAGAGTAAAAGTCACTCCACAAGTCCAATCACACACTCACGGGATGAGACAGAGAGTGAAGCTCCCTCCACAACGTCCCGTCACATACTCCCGTTGTTAGACACAGAGAGAGAAGCTCCCTCTGCAAGGTCTAACACACACTCATGGTCTCAGACACAGAGTGAATCTCCCTCCACACCGTCCCATCACACACACATCCGGGGTCAGACACAGAGGGAAACTACCTCTACATTGTCCCATCACACACTCCCGGGTTCAGACACAGAGAGAAGCTCCCTCCGCACCATCCCAACACACACTCCTGGTCTCAGACACAGAGTGAATCTCCCTCCACCCGTCCCATCACACAGCCCAGGAGTCACACACAGAGTGAAATTCACTTCACACGTCCAATCACACACTCCCGGGATCAGACAGAGTGAAGCTCCCTCCACAACGTCCCATCACATACTCCCGTTTTGTACAATGTCCTGTGTATGTTACTAAAAAGGGCTTCTTTGGTTTGTTACGAGTAGGAATGTTTCTTTGTCTGTTTCTCTCGCCGTTGTTTCGCTTTAGAATGGCTGATATGGGAATTGTATTCATTTGTTAAACAATGGGGAATGTTATTGTGTTTTGTGAGGCTGGGAACTTGGGGGAGGGGTTGCGCGGGCTTGGGGGTGAAGGGAGTCGGGAGGGAGACGCCGAGGAAGGAGGACGTGCGCTCGGAAGACCACCGGGGAGTCCGAGGTGGAAGACGTGGAAGTCGGAGGCAAGCGACGAGGGGTCGAATGGCTCGCTGGTTGAGCTCCACCGAGTGCACTAAACTGACTGAACTTTGATGTTGGCGCCTTTTGCTTTTTCCTTGCATATATATTGTATTGCCTAATACTCTTTTAATTTTAGTAAATTCTTTAAAGTGTATTTCATACCGGTATTTGTTGTGGGTTTAATACTGTTGGCGGGCGCGAGGCATAAACGCGATTCTCACAGCACCTGCGTGTACGGGAGGCGGGGTTGGTGAATGGCTGGATCTCCTTTTCCCCTAGACATATACCCGCCTGTTGGGTAAGTGTTACATTTGTGGGGTGTTCGCCCGCGATTGGATTGTCAGGGGGCTGTGGAATCGCGCAGGCAGCAGAGCGCAGATGGACAGAGATAAAATTGTTCGCTGGTGCGGATTTGAAGGTGTACCGGTACAGTACGCATGCTTAGTGAGCGGAGTGGATTTTCGAGTTTCGGGAGACGCGGCAGTGCGGGGGTTAAGTTTGGTGAAGGGTATGGGGCAGGTAGAATTGGTAACTAGACGGTGTGGTAAAGAGATGGAGTCTAGCTGGGTGTTGGTTAGTACGAGTGCTGACGTCAGGACGTTGGAACTGCCGGCGACGGTCAGTGTACCGGGGGAGGAGGGGCTGTGGGGACTCCACCCCTTCTCCGAGGATGAGGCTGAGGAGACATCGGAGGAGGAGCTAGAGCTAGAGGAAAACCCCGGAGAGGTGGCAGGCACTTGCAAAGGGAGGAAGGAGGAGGGAGTCGTGACTAGGCCCCGCTCCCCAGGTAGGGTGGAAGCCTCCGAGCTGGCAGCCGCACTTAACTCCCTGGTGGGAGTGGCCGAGAGGCCACGGCTGAAGCTGGAGGTGTTCTCCGGAGCCAATCCGACTCCGGACGGGGAGGTGGACTATGAGACCTGGATCGAGCATACGTCCTTGATATTAGAGGAGTGGCCAGGCTCGGAGGAGGAGAAGAGGCAGCGATTGGTGGGAAGTTTAAGGGGTTTAGCAGCCAAAACAGTCCGGGAGTTGAAAGCTGAAAAGTCTGGGGCCTCAGTGGAGGAATGTATAGAAGTTTTGGAGGGAGCGTTTGGGTTGTCAGGGGAACCCTGGCTGCTTTTAGCAGAGTTCCAACGCCTGGAACAATGGAGAGGGGAAAAGCTCTCCGAGTACATATTTAGGATGGAGGGGATGCTCTCGGGGCTGCGGCGCCGGGGGGTAGTGAAGGCGCCTGACGTGGCTAGCGTGAGGATGAGTCAGTTATTCAATGGCTCTCTGGAGGAGGACAAGGTGGCGTGGACTATCCGGCAGACTTATAGGAAAGGCCCCCCTCCATCGTTCGGGCAACTGATTAGAGAGGTGTGGGAGCAAGAGAGAGCGTTCAGGCGAAAAAGGGGCGCGGGCCTAAGGGAGCGATCCTCAGCCATACAGGAAGTGGTGGCTGGGTGGAGGAATGACAACTCACCGGGGGTTAGAGAACCCCTCTGGAGGGGAGGGACAGGGGAGGTACCCACTCTCAGGGGCGACCAGTGCAGTAGGTTGGGAGCGGGAGTCGTCCTGGGAGAGGAGGGGCGGCAGGCAGCGTGTGCTTTAACTGTGGGAAAGAGGGGCATTTCAGGCGGGACTGTGGGCGGCCGAGGGTGTGCTATAGCTTTGGAGAGGAGGGCCACTTTAGGTGGGATTGTGAGAGACAAGGAGTTCCGCGGAGGACAAGCCCCCCTGCGACTAAGAAGGGAGAGATGTCGGGAAACTTAGGAGAGGCTCAGTGAGGGAACGGACTGGAGCCTCTGGAGGAACACGTTCCCAGAGTTCAGCCAGGGGACCACTGGGTGCCCACGCCTCTATTCTGGATGGGCTGGTAGGACCCCGTGCCAGTGTGGGTCTACGGATAGAGGGAGTTTACGCAAAAGCCGTTCTTGATACGGGATCGCATGTGACCTTATTGTACCGGTCTTTCAACAACCAATATCTAAAGCATTTGCCCATAACCCCATTTGACGCCCTGCAGATTTGGGGTGTGAGCGAGTGTGACTACCCGTACGATGGGTACCTGTCAGTGAGATTGGAGTTCTCGGAGGGCGATGTGGGAGTGTCCGAAGCTATTGAGACGTTGGTGTTGGTGTGTCCTGACCCGGTGGAAACCGGTGGTGCGGCCCTCCTGGTGGGGACTAACTCACCCGTTGTGCGATGGCTCCTGGGAGCTTGTAAGGAGAAAAGGGGGGAAGACTTTCTTGAGACCCTCTCGGTGCATCCAGTGTTTCGAGCAGTGTTCGAAGAAGGGGTTGCCTCTCTAGGGCTGGACCCGGAGTGTAAAAGAGGGACGGTGTGGTGTACGCAGGCGAGGCCCAAGGTGATCCGACCAGGGGAGGTAGCACTAGTGATGGGGACCCCCAGATTCCCAGGAGTGCCGACGGGCGAAGCCCTGTTAGTAGACGCCCCGGACGATCTTGAAGAGGAGACACGATTTCTGGCGGGGGCGCTGGTGAGGCCCGAAGTGCAGAGACCAGGGGTGGTACATGCGAGGCATATAGCTATAACTGTCAGGAACACCACGGCAAGAGAAATCACCTTTAAGAGGGGAATGCCGCTAGCACATCTGTTCCTGGTGACGGTAATGTCTAGCGCACCAGTGAGGACCCCTAACGGGGAGGGATCGGAGCATAGAAGGGAGCTGACCGCTGAAGTCTTTAACTTCGGGGATTCCCCTGTGTCGCCGGAGTGGAAACGCAGGCTAGTGGTGACGATGCTGAAGATGGAAGCTGTTTTTTCTCGGGGCGAGTTTGATGTTGGCTGCTCCAAAAACACTCGCCACACCATCCGGGTGACGGAGGACACCCCGTTCCGAGAGAGATCCCGGCGGCTGGCTCCGGCAGATGTTGAGGACGTGCGGCAGCACTTGTGCAAGTTGAAGGAGGCCGGAATCATAGCTGAGTCCCGAAGTCCTTATGCGTCCCCAATAGTGGTGGCACGGAAGAAGAATGGGAGAGTGCGCATGTGTGTTGACTACAGGACGTTGAATCGGCGAACTGTCCCTGATCAATATACTGTCCCAAGAGTCGAGGATGCGTTGGCCTGCCTGAGCGGTGCTAAGTGGTTCAGTGTGCTAGACTTAAGAAGTGGGTATTACCACATCCCGATGAGTGCGGGCGATAAAGATAAGACCGCTTTTATCTGCCCGCTGGGGTTCTTTCAGTTCGAACGAATGCCCCAAAGCATATCGGGAGCCCCAGCCACCTTCCAGAGGCTCATGGAGAGAACTGTGGGGGATATGAATCTGTCAGAGGTGCTGGTGTACCTGGACGATTTGATAGTGTTTGGATCGACTTTGGAGGAACATGAGGAGAGGCTGTTGAAGGTGTTGGGCCGGCTTAATGAAGAAGGGTTGAAGCTTTCCCTGGACAAATGCCAGTTCTGCAAGTCGTCGGTTAGCTACGTTGGTCATATCATTTCGCGAGAGGGAGTGGCTACTGATCCAACCAAGATAGAGGCCCTGACCACCTGGCCGAGACCCCAGAAAGTGGGCGCCCTGCGCTCATTTTTGGGGGTTCTGTGGGTATTACCGGCGATTTGTGAAAGGATACGCCAAAGTGTGTCACCCGTTGACTCAGCTGTTGTGTGGCTATCCCCCGGTGGGATAGAAAAGGACGGGAGACCAGAGTCAGGACGCTGGAGGATACTGGAACCCGGCGGAACCTTTTGGCTCGAGATGGGATGATCAATGTGAAGAGGCATTCCGATCTTTGAAAAGGGCACTGACCCAGGCCCCGGTGTTGGCTTTTGCCGATCCCCAGAAGCCATATGTGCTGCACACGGATGCCAGTCGAGAGGATCTCGGGGCTGTTCTGTACCAGGTGCATGGCAAAGCATTGAGGCCGGTAGCCTTTGTCAGCCGAAGCTTGTCGCCATCGGAGAGAAACTATCCCACTCACAAGTTGGAGTTCCTGGCGCTGAAGTGGGCAGTGGTGGACAAGTTGGGCGATTACCTGTACGGAGCCAAGTTTGAGGTGAGAACGGATAACAATCCTCTCACTTATATTTTGACTTTAGCGAAGCTGGATGCCACAGGACATCGGTGGCTGGCGGCCTTGTCGGTATATGATTTCAGCCTGAGGTACCGCCCCGAAAGCAAGAATGTCGATGCGGATGCTTTGTCACGTCGGGAGCCGGGGGAACAGGAGAGGGACGAGGAGTGGGAGAGTGTCCCTGCCCCTCGAGTGAAGGCGATGTGCCAGTTTGCTATCACCGTGAAGGCCGAGGGAAGAGGGAGGCTGGAACGAGCCGTGGACCATTTGGGGGGTTTTGACGACGCCATACCCCTAGTTTACTGTGACTTGAACGCACTGCGGACTAAACAGTTGCCGGAACTGAGTCCAGGGGAAGTGGCAGCTGCTCAGCAAAATGACCCGGGCATTGGCACAGTGTGGAGAGTGGTCGAGAAGGGGGATGGGGCGTTGGCTGAGAAGGCGAAACACCCATTCGTGCCTCTGTTGTTGAAGGAGTGGTCTCGGTTGAAGTTAAAGAACCAAATCTTGTACCGGGTAACGGCGCCTCCGGACCAACCCCACTGTTGGCAACTGGTCCTGCACTAGGAGTATCGGCAGGCTGTACTCCAGGCCCTACATGATGATTCTGGACACTTGGGGGTGGAAAGGACCTATGGATTACTCAAAGACCGGTTCTACTGGCCCCGGATGAGGGGGGAAGTTGAAGAATACTTTAAGGGATGCAGTCGTTGCATCCGGAGGAAGACCCTGCCCGCGTTGGCGGCTTCACTGTCGCACTTGCAGAGTGCGGGACCTCTGGACCTGGTATGTATGGATTTTCTGTCGATTGAGCCTGACACCAGCAACACCGCGAATGTCTTAGTCATCACCGATCATTACACTCGCTATGCTCAGGCATTTCCCACTAAGGATCAGAAGGCGACGACAGTGGCGAAGGTGTTATGGGAGAGGTATTTTGTTCATTACGGTCTTCCCAGGCGAATCCATAGTGATCAGGGACGGGACTTTGAGAGCCGCCTTATCCATGAATTACTGACTATGCTTGGGGTTCAGAAATCCAGGACTACCCATTATCACCCACAGGGAGATCCTCAGCCAGAGAGGTTCAACAGGACCCTGTTGGATATGCTTGGGACGCTGGAGATTGGGCAGAAAAGCAGGTGGAGTCGTCATATTGGACAATTGGTTCGCTGTTACAATTGTACTCGCAATGATGCTACAGGGTATTCAGCCTATTATCTGATGTTCGGGCGGGAAGCGAGGTTGCCCATTGACTTGTGTTTTGGGGGTGAAGTGGGTGAATTACCCAGGAAGTCCCATCTAAAGTATGTGTCCGACATGAAGAGGGAGTTACAGCGGGTGTACGAGTTGGCCGAGGCGGCGGCTACCAAACAAAATCGGAGGAATAAGATGCGGTATGATCGAAAGGTGAAGTTTGTTCAATTATTGCCGGGCGACCGGGTCCTTTTACGGAATTTGGGACTCCCTGGTAAGCACAAGTTGTCAGATCGATGGGCGGCCAGCCCCTATGTAATAGAGAGCCAGATGCCGAACCTGCCAGTTTACAGGGTGAAACCTGAGGATGGGAAAGGGCCTATCAAGGTACTCCATCGGAATCACCTGCTGCCGCTGGGTCAAGCGGTGCAGGTGGATATGGAGCCAGAGTGGGAGGTTGCGCCCAGTACAAGGACTCTGCGAGGGCACAGAGAAAGGGAAGAGCCCGCTGCTGAAGAGCGGGGACGGGTCCCTCGCCCGGAAATGGCTACCGATTCGGAAGAGGACGACTCAGATGAGTGGACCCTGTTCCCATTCGCTGGTGCTCCAGTACCAGGAGAGGAGACTCCTGGCCCTTCCCATACTGAATTGGGTGAGAGGAGGGAAGGTCTTGAGGCTCAGATGGAGAGGCAGCCAACATTGGTGGGAGAGAGGGTGGAGCCCGAGCGTGAGCCGGGGAGATCTCAGGTGAGGGAGGACCCCCGTGAGGAAGGGGGTGAGGGTCTGTCAGGTAGACCTAGGGTGTCCGAGACAGTGGGTTCGCAGGTGAAGAGGGAGCCCAGTGGGGCAGAAGGGGTATGGAGATCTCAGAGGATTAGGCGCCCCCCAGAGCGGTTGACATATGTGGTACCAGGAGAACCGAGTGTGATTTCAACTGCTCTGGGTAGTTATGTCACTGCTTTCTGCACCTGGGTTGCGTTTTGTGTGTTGCAAGAAGCTTTGGGGAACTCTAGTAATGCCATGAGGGCATGACATTTGCTGGTGGGGAGAGAATGTACAATGTCCTGTGTATATTACTAAAAAGGGCTTCTTTGGTTTGTTACGAGTAGGGATGTTTCTTTGTCTGTTAAATGTTTCTCTCGCCGTTGTTTCGCTTTAGAATGGCTGATATGGTAATTGTATTCATTTGTTAATCAATGGGGAATGTTATTGTGTTTTGTGAGGCTGGGAACCTGGGGGAGGGAGACGCCGAGGAAGGAGGACGTGCGCTCGGACGACCACCGGGGAGTCCGAGGTGGAAGACGTGGAAGTCGGGAGGGCAAGCGACGAGGAGTCGAATGGTTCGCTGGATGAGCTCCACCGATGTGCACTAAACTGACTGAACTTTGATAAGTTGGCGTCTTTTGTTTTTTTCTTGTATATATATATATATATATATATAGTATTGCCTAATACTCTTTTAATCTTAGTAAACTCTTTAAAGTGTATTTCATGCCGGTATTTGTTGTGGGTTTGATACTGTTGGCGGGCGCGAGGCATAAACTCGATTCTCACAGCACCTGCGTGTACGGGAGGTGGGTTGGTGTGTGGCTGGATCTCCTTTTCCCCTAGACATATACCAGCCTGTTGGGTAAGTGTTACATACCTTATCAAATGCCTTGCTGAAATCCATATACACTACATCTACTGCTCTACCTTCATCAATTTGTTTAGTCACATCCTCAAAAAAATCAATCAGGTTTGTAAGGCACGACCTGCCTTTCACAAAGCCATGCTGACTATTCCTAATCATATTATGCCTTTCCAAATGTCAATAAATACTGCCTCTCAGGATCTTTTCCATCAGCTTACCAACTACTGAAGTAAGCCTCACTGGTCTACAATTTCCTGGGCTATTTCTACTCCCTTTCCTGAATAAGGGAAGAACATCTGGCAACCCTCCAATCCTCCGGAACCTCTCCTGTCCCCATTGATAATGCAATGGGGACGGTATGATCCCGAAATTAAAGGGATTACGTGTGAGAAGCGTTTGATTAAATGTGGGTGCATATTATTGACAACTATAGAATATTGAAAGACTGCGAGAGTATGGATGTGGTGGGAATAATTCACATAGTGGAGGGAGTCTAGGGCCAGACGGCACTGCCTCAGAATACAAGGGTGCCCCTTTAGAAGAAAGATGAGGATAAAATTCTGCCATCTCGGGAACTCATTGCTATGGACGGTTGTAAAGGCGGAACAATTGGGTTTTTTATATAGCAAAAGTTTCTGATCAGTCAGGGCGTCAAAGGTCACAGGCAGAAGGCGGGAAAATGGGGGTTGAGGGGAATAATAAAGCAGCAGAAGCAACAACAAAGGTATCAATAGCCCCTCCCCCCCCCCCCAACGTTTCAGCAAAAATCATCAGCGCCCACCACCCACCATGTAAGCAATGGCAAAGTCCCTAAAGATAGATGTGCTCAATGGTGGGAGAGCTTTACCAGACATGTACTGGGCCGAACCCACCACATTCTGTAGGAACTTACGTTCATTGACATTGATGTTCCCATACCGAGCCATGAGGCAGCCAGTCGATACACTCGGTATCACATTTACAGAAATGTGTCAACGTTCCAGATGTCCTGCCGATCTCCGCAAACTCCGACGAAACCAGAGGCGCCGCCGAGCTTACTTCGCATTTGCACTTGTGATGGGTCCAGGGCGAACCCTGTGAAATAGGAACACCCGGGGATTTAAAGTTGTTCACCCTCACTGATCCTCCGATGAGGACTGGCTCGTGGACCTCTGGTTTCTTCTCCCTTTGCTTTGCTCGCATTGAGTGGGACGTTCACGGGCGGGGTGGATGCTGGAGGCGAAGTGGGTGACATTGTCGAGCTCAGTGTGAATGCAGGAAGCGGCAGCAATACATTGGTCGACGTAGCGCTGGGAGCGCTGGGGTGAGTTACCGGTGAAGGTGTGGTACATTGGTTTGGTAGACTGATTTACTTAGGCAACGAAAAGGGAGACAAATATGGGACACATGCGGGTGTCCATGGCTACCCATTAAATTTGGAGTAAGTGGGAGGAGCCGAAGGAGAAACTGTTGAGGTGAGGACCAGTTCTGCCAGACGGAGGGTGCTGATGATAGAGGGAAGCTGGTTGGTTGTTTCCTTTAGAAATGTGGAGCGTTTTAAGGCCCTCTTGATGAGGGACTGGAAATCCATGGAGAAAATGCGACGGTCGGGGCCAGGGAATCGAAAGTTTGTGAGTTGATCGAGAGCACAGGAAGCTTCGGGAATGTAAGTGGGAAGGGGCTGAATTATGGAGCATAGTTTGGACTGGAGCTGTAAGAACACAGGATAGTGGGGCAGGAACTGGCAGAGACAACGGGCCTAACCGGACATTTAGGCTTATGAATCGAGTAGGAGGTAGAAACGGACAGTTCAGGACAATGGAAACACGGGTTATCCACTGTGAATGGAGGTTCTCCGGAGTTGATGATGTCAGTGATAATGCCGGATGCAGTTCTCTGATGATCCGGAGTCGGGATTCTTCGAGGTGTAGGCATCATGATGTGTGTGAAAGTTACCGCCTAGTCTCAGCCAGGTGGAGGTCAGTCCGTCACTCTACAACAGCAGCACTTTGTCAGCAGGTTGGATGGTAACTTTGGGACCGGTGCTGAGAGATTAGAGGGCAGTAAATTCAGTGAGGGTAAGGTTCGAGAAGCGGTGAAGATTCCTGATGTTGAGGCGGTTGCTGTCTGCTCGGGAATTAGTGATAAAGACATCCCACATCAGGCAGATAACCAGCGTGCTGTGTCGGAGAGGAGGAGGGTTGGAACCGGAAGAAATCACCCTCAGTGCTGTGTGGTGAATTATTGCCGATAAAATCTGCTCACGCGGACAATCATGTTGCAGGGACTGAACAGAATCCGCCAGTTTGTCAAAACGACCGTGGCAGGACTCGAACCTGCAATCTTCTGATGACTTCCACCAGTCAAGCACCGAAGTCAGACGCCTTATCCATTAGGCCACACGGCCGTATTCTGTGAGAAAGGCCAAGGGGGAACATGCTGACTGCTGCAAGGAGTTTCCACCTGTAAAATGATTTCTTGACCGAGCTAAAAGTACTCGCCTGTAGTGATTTCATCCCAGGTAAGCATTCGATCATTGTTGTGTCAATATTTCTCCATGCATTCCTGCTTTGGGTTGTTCAATATTCCATTTCTGTCACACAGAAAGGAATTGTCAAAGGCACACACCTGTCTTGCAGCGGCGTTATATTCTGGGATTGGAATCAGTGACAATGGTCCACCAGATTCAATACATTATTGACAGGGAACTCGATTTCTTTATAGCTATTTCAGCCGTTGGTTTGGCGTTCCAGAACCGGGCGGCCATGTGTTTCTGTCGGTTCAGCGTTAGGGTGTTCCAATCTGCGGCTGCGCAGATGCGGACGTTGCCTTCAGCGCGTTCAAATGCGGTAGTCATCGGGTTATTGCATTTGCCCAATACACGGAATATCGTCATTCTTGAACCAGATGGCAAATTCCTGTAATATCTGTTTACATTAAATCGAACAATATGATAACAAAGCTATTGAAAATTTATTTCCATGTTTCCTGTGGTTGGCACATATTTCTCTAAACTGTCCTTATCCACTTCCATGAATTCTGGCAAGCACGGCGAGCAAAGCAAATCGGCAGAGAATCTGAACATAAATGTGTGAACCTTAAGCAGACGAGGTGGCCGAAAGGTTAAGGCGATGGACTGCTAATCCATTGTGCTCTGCACGCGTGGGGTTCGAGTCCCATCCTTGTCGTCCCGATATTTATCGTGGGGGGGGGGGGGACCACCTTTAACACTGTCACTTTTAAAACATCCAGATTTTGTCACAGGGACACCAGGCGGTTTGTTACGCGAATCATGAAAAGCAATATTCATCATTAATTTCTCACCAAATTTGGCCGCGATACCACAAGATATAGGAGCAAAATTGGTCCATTCGGCTTACCGATCTCCGCCATTCCATCACGGCTGAGGCCTCACCTTGGGTATTGTGAACAGTTTTGGGTCCCTCAGTTTAAAAAATAT